>NC_061115.1:149646898-149883506 GCF_002878395.1 Capsicum annuum | reverse complement strand
ATTCATCGAAATCGCTCAACGGCTAATGATCACAATGAGTATTTGTAGAGAAGAAGAGTGTTTTTACTATCAAAAATCATGTGTATACCTAAGGAATATGTCAGGTATTTATAGACTTAGTGTGCACCTTCGAAAAAGAAGCATTGGTTCAGCAAAAATGCACCTATTCAGTACAGTGATGTTACCTGCGCCCAGTCTGTGCTGAAACTACGCCTGATCTACAGCCGCAAGTGACACTTTCTGAATTCCAGTGACTACCTGCACCCACAGGTTATCGAGGTGCGCGCGTAGATCACCCTATTATGCGAAACAATGTGCATTTTACCTCGAAGGGTCGCATCCCTTCGAGGTGTATTGTGCATGCATTTCCATGGCATTCAAAATGCACCCGCACATGGAGAAAAATATTTCTATCAGATTCTTTGGATTAAAATTCACTTTTTCATCAAGTTTCAAATAAATTTTGTCTAAAAAATAGATCTCATAGATCATTTAACAAATCCAAATCTAAATCTGAAGCCGAAGCTGAAGCCGAGCGAGCAACGACGATGAATGCATGAGGTACCACCTTGTTCTTGCCTCACTATCCATGTGGATATGTGTTTTTCAATATAAACAAATGAAAGCTTCTTTGTCCCACCAATGTGGGAAAATTTAGTAAGCTTTCCATAAAAGAGTACACTTTCCATTTTAGTGTCTCTCCTTCTCTCCATTATTTTTCCCTCCATTTTCCATTCATACATACATATTGAACCCAATAATTCCCTATATGAATAGGGAATGGATATCTTCTAAAGAATATACGGACAAGCATGTGATCATTTAGCAAAGACTGATTACATCTGGTTAAGTGGGTTTCCCTTTGAACTTTTCGTAGTGAACATGCATCGGATGTACTCGGTCAATTAGTAGATTTGATATCTTTAAACCGTCAAACTTTAATGTACACCTAGACAATACATGTCACACAACTAGCTTTTGACCATTTATTGTTCTCACGATTTTGTTCTTTTCAGCCATGAACACGTCCTGGTTTCATGAGAACTTAGTGAATAGGCTTTTACTAATATTCTCCTTGAAGTGGCTTCTATTTCACCCTCACATAGGTGATTTATAAATGTTCAATCCTATAAATTAAACTATTTGGTCAAATTTACCAAATTTAGATAATCACTAAAAGACTTTTCACCTTAAGTCTTATCCCTATTTACTAAACATTGTCTACATCATGAGAATAGGTTGGTATATTGACAATGTTGAACCTGCCAGACACAAATTTGTTTTATCTCCTTGAACCTAGCTCTTGGGATCTCCAGTCTGATAGGTAGAGTTACCACCATGCTGACTTGTTTTAGGCCTTAAACCCATTCCCTTGGATGTCCTCTCAACTCCTTCTCTAGATAGTCCTTTTAGAAGTGGATCCGACATATTATCCTTTGACTTTACACAGTCAATAGTGATAATTCCACTAGAGAGAAGTTCTCTAACGGTATTATGTCTCCATCTTATGTGATAAAATTTACCATTGCACATCATGCTCCCTGCCCTACCTATTGCCACTTAGCTATCACAGTGTATACATACTGGTGCCACTGGTTTGTGCCAATAAGAAATATCTTTCAAGAAATTTTAGAGCCATTTTGCTTCTTCACCGACTTTATCTAATGTGATAAATTCATATTTCATTGTAGAGCGAGCAATACATGTCTGTTTGGATGATTTATAAGAGACCGCTCCTCCACCGATAGTAAATATATATCCACTTGTGAATTTTACTTCGTTCGATCCGGTGAACCAATTTGCATCACTATATCATTCAAGTACCGCGGGATATTTATTATAATGCAAAGCATAGTCTTGAGTAGGGGTGTTCGTAGTTTGGTTTTTAACCAAACCGAACCGCGATCCAAACCAAACCGATTAAAAACTGATATTTGGTTAGGTTTGGTTTGGTTTTGAATTTTTAAAAAATGATACTAATTCGGTTTGGTTTGGTTTTACTCTAAAATAATCGAAAAAATAATCAAACAGAACCGATATATATATATATATATATATTATAATTATTTATATATTATTCATAAATTCAATATAAATGTTTATTAAATTTTATAGTTTAATCATGATTTAACTTTAGTCGTAACACGTTCAGTCATATGTCTTCATCCAGTTGACAGTACCTTATGAGATTCTAAATGAATTTGGAACTTTGAATGACAAACGATACTAATTGCGAAAATAATATGTTGTATACTGAAATTTACAGCTAAGATTCATTAGACTGTAGACAATCACTAATTTTAACTTTCTTTTTGAACCTTGTTGAGCAAGAAGTTTATGTGTTCACCTTTTGGGGGTTTATTATATCATTATATTAAATATAGTTTTTAAATATTTTTTTAAAAACGTTCATATGGTGTTGTTCATGATTTTGCCAAAGTACAACACTTAGATGACATCTTAGTTTCAAGGTTCAAATACAACACTCGGTTGATATCTCATATGTTAGATTGGATTTGTTTTTTAAATTTTCAACTTTTATCATTAGCTAAAATTATAAACCAAACAAATCGAACCGAACTGAACTAAACCTATAAGAACTAAATCGACGATTATTTTTTTATTTGGTTTGATTTGGTTTTAGAAATTTAAAAACGACTCAGTTGGTTTGGTTATGGATTTGACCAATAACTGACCCAAACTGACCCATGAACACCTCTAGTCTTGAGTGTATTTAAGATACCCCAAAACTCTTTTCATTGCTATCCAATGAGTTTTGTTGGGATTACTTGTATACCGACTCAACTTACTAATAGTGCATACTATATCTGGTTGTGTACAATTCATTATATACTTTAAACATCCCAATACTTTTGTGTACTCCAATTGTGAGTCACTTTCACCTTCATTCTTTTAAAGTATGAAGCTCACATCCAATGGAGTCTTAGAAATACCAAATTCCATATACTTGAATTTGTTAAGTACTTTTTTGATGTAGTGAGACTATAACAATGTCAATCCTTAGGTAGTTCTATGGATTCTTATTTCTAAGATCACATCCACAACTCCAAGGTCTTTCATATAAAACTTTCTCTTAAGCATTCATTTTGGAGAATTTATGTCTTAAATATCTCTACTGATGATCAATATATCATCCACATATAAACAAATAATGACTTGGTGATTTGGAGTGTCTTTAATATAAACACATTTATCACATTTATTAATTTTGAATCTGGTTGCCAACATGGTTTGGACAAACTTATGGGTCTTCTATTGTAACAGATTAGTCATATGTTGCAACAGATTACTCACTTATTGCAACAAATGACTCATATATTGGATTCATGTTGCAGGTTCTATCCATTGTAGCAGTAGCAGATATACCAAATAAAAAATTCAATAAAAATCATAATTATACTTACAAAATCACATATGAAGTAATGTCTAAGTGATATACGAACTAAATTTGACCTAAAAAATCCAAAAATTTCAACAAGGGCACAACGAATAAGTGAAACATATGAAAAATTTCATGAAACAGGTAAAGAAGACAAAAATAGTGTATCATACATTAAATGCAAAAGGATCAAGGGGACAAACGTTTGATTTCTCCTAAAAACATTTAAGTTCCCTAGTATTTTAATTGTTTTCTAATGGATGACTCATCTATTATAACAGATTTTCTATCTGTTTGCTAATTTTCAACAGATGAATCATCTGTTGCAACATGTTAGTCATTTGTTGATTCAAATTAAGCAATTATTAGTAATAATTAAATTGATTTAGCTAAAATTAAAGACAAGTCTTTAAGACAATGGGACAAACATTTGAGTTCTCCTAAAAATGTTTGAGTTTCCTAGTATTTTAATTATTTTCCAACAGATCACCTATTTGTTGCAACATGTTAGTCATCTGTTGCAATAAATGTTTATAACAGATTAGTCATTTGTTGATTCAAATTAAGCAATTATTAATAATAATTAAATTAATTTAACTAAAATTGAAGACAAAACCTTAGACAAGGGGAAAAACATTTGGGTTCTCCTAAAAAATATTTAAGCTTTAGTATTTTAAATTATTTTTCAACACATATTTTGTCTATTTAGTAATTTCCAATAGATGAGTCATATGGTGCAGTAACTTAGTCATCTGTTGCAACAAATGTCTATATTTGTTTGATAATTTTCAATAGATGAATTAGTTGTTGCAACAAGTGAGTCATTTGTTGCAACAGATGTCTATATTTGTTTGGTTATTTTCCAACAGATGTTTTTATTTGTTTGATCATTTCCAACAGATTACTCATCTGTTGTAACATGTTAGTCGTCTATTGATTCACATTAAGTCATTATTAGTAATAACTAAATTGATTACTAAAATAAAATATGAATTAATAAGTTCAATTACAGTTTCAATTAATCTCATAGTAATTACCCGATCAACTAAGTATGTTCGTCGTGAGTAGAGTAATCAATTGACCAATTTTATTTGAAATGATTCAGACTAAGTCATCATTAGAAATAACTATATTGATTTAACTAAAATTAAAGATGAAATAGTAAGTTCAATTATGATTTCAATTAATCTCATAGTAATTACATAATCAATTAAGTGTTTCATACTGAGTAGAATGATTAATTGACCAATTTTATGTGAAATAATTCAAATTAAACCACTAATAGAAATAACTATATTGATTTAACTAAAATTAAAGATAAATTAGTATGTTCAATTACGATTTCAATTAATCTCAGTAATTAATGATCAATTAAGTGTTTCATCCTTAGTGGAATAATTAATTGACCAATTTTATTTTAAATCGTTCAAATTAAGTCATTATTAGAAATAACTATGTTAATTTAACTAAAATTAAACATGAATTAATGAGTTCACTTACAATTTCAATTAATCTCATCGTAATTACATGATTAACTAAGTGTATTCGTCTCGAGTAGAGTGATCAATCAACCAATTTTATTTGAAACAATTCAAATTAAGTCATTATTAGTAATAACCAAATTGATTTAACTAAAATTAAAGATAAACTTGCAATTTCAATTAATCTATTAGTAATTAAATGATCAACTAAGTGTATTCGTCATGAGTAGAGTGATCAATTGACCAATTTTATTTAAAATAAATCAAATTAAGCCATTATTCGTAATAACTAAATTGATATAACTAAAATTAAAGATGAATTGATAAGTTCACTTATAATTTTAATTAATCTCATAGTAATTACATGATCAACTATGTGTATTCGTCTCGGAGAAAATGATCAATCGACCAATTTTATTTGAAATGATTCAAATTAAGTCATTATTAGTAATAACTAAATTAATTTTGACTAAATTAAAGATGAATTGATAAGTCCACTTACAATTTCAATTAATGTATTCGTCCTTAATAGAATGATCAATTGATAAATTTTATTTAAAATGATTCAAATTAAGCAATTATTAGTAATAACTAAATTGATTTAACTAAAATTAAAGATAAGACCTTAGACAAGGAGATAAACATTTGAGTTCTCTTAAAAATATCTGAGCTTTAGTATTTTAAATTATTTTTCAACATATATCCTATATGTTTGATGATTTTCAACAGATGAGTCATCTGCTGCAACAACTTAGTCATCTGTTGCAATAGATATCTATATTTATTTGATAATTTTCGATAGATGAGTCATTTATTGCAACAGGTTAGTCATCTGTTGCAACATATGTCTATATTTGTTTGGTCATTTCCAACAGATGTCTTTGTCTGTGTGGTCATTTCCAACAGATGTCTTTATCTGTTTAGTCATTTTCAATAGATTACTCTTCTTTTGCAACATGTTAGTCATCTATTGATTCATATTAAGCTATTATATCAGTAATAACTAAATTTATTTAACTAGAATTAAATATGAATTAATAAGTTCAATTATTTATCTATTTAGTCATTTTCAACAGATTACTCATCTTTTGCAACATGTTAGTCATCTATTGATTCATATTAAGCTATTATATCAGTAATAACTAAATTTATTTAACTAGAATTAAACATGAATTAATAATTTCAATTACAGTTTCAATTAATCTCATGATAATTACACTATCAACTAAGTGTGTTCGTCCTAAGTAGAGTGATCAATTGACCAATTTTATTTGAAATGATTAAAACCAGACCATAATTAGAAATAACTATATTGATTTAACTAAAATTAAATATGAATTAGTAAGTTGACTTACAATTTTAATTAATTTTATAGTAATTACATGATCAACTAAGTGTTTGTCTTAAGTAGAATGATCAATTGATCAATTTTATTTGAAATAATTAAAATCAAGCAATTATAGTAATAATTAAATTAATTTAAATAAAATTAAAGATGAATTGATAATTTTAATTACGACTTTAATTAATCTCATAGTAAATACATGATCATCAAAGTGTATTCCTCTTGAGTAAAGTGTTAATTGACCAATTTTATTTGAAATGATTCAAATTAAGATATTATTAGTAATAACTACATTGATTTAACTAAAATTAAATATAAATTGATAAGTTCAATTACGATTTCAATTATTCTCATATTAATTACACGATCATCTTAGTGTGTTCGTTCTGAGTAGAGTGATCAATTGACTAATTTTATTTGAAATGATTCAAATTAAGCCATTATTAGTAATAGCTAAATTGATTTAATAATTACAATTTCAGTTAATCTCATAGTAATTACATGATCATTTAAGTGTAACCTATTTCAACAGATAAATCTGTTGCAACAGATGAGTTATTTGTTGAAAATTATCAAACAGATATATACATATATTGCAATAGATTAGTCATCTGTTATAACAAATGTCTTTATCTGTTGGTTATTTCCAATAGATGACCAATCTTTTGCAACATATGACTTTATCTGTTTGTTATTTCCAACAGATTACTCATCTGTTGCAATAGATGACTAATCTGTTGCAACAGATGTCTTTATCTATTTGGTCATTTTCAATAGATTACTCATCTTTTGCAACATCTTAGTCATCTATTGATTCATATTAAACCATTATATTAGTAATAACTAAACTAATTTAACTAGTATTAATAAGTTCAATTACTGTTTCAATTAATCTCGTGGTAATTATATGATCAACTAAGTGTATTCATCCTGAGTAGAGAGATCAACTGACCAATTTTATTTGAAATGATACAAAATAACCATAATTAGAAATGACCATATTGATTTAACTAAAATTAAAGATGAATTAGTAAGTTCCCTTACAATTTCAATTAATTTTATAGTAATTACATGATCAACTAAGTGTTTCGTCTTAAGTAGAATGATCAACTGACCAATTTGATTTGAAATAATTAAAATTAAGCAATTATTAGTAATAACTAAATTGATTTGACTAAAATTAAAGATAAATTGATAATTTAATTATGATTTCAATTAATCTCATAGTAATTACATGATTATCTAAGTGTATTTGTCTTGAGTAAAGTGATAATTGACCAATTTTATTTTAAATGATTCAAATTAATACATTATTAGTAATAACAACATTGATTTAACTAAAATTAAATATGAATTGATAAGTTTACTTACGATTTCAATTATTCTCATATTAATTACAAGATCATCTTAGTGTGTTAATTACTTTATCGTGTAGCCAAACCTTAAATTAAAAATAAAACAATGGACCTTTATTTGATCGCGTAGAATCCCCATGTAAAGTATGAATTTGGTCTGGAACCACCTTCATGGACCTCGAAAGGTGCCTAACACCTTCATTTCAAGGTAATTTGAACCCTTATCCGAACTTTGGTGAACTAAGACTAAACAACAAAATAGATTCGTAGTAGCCTAGACCGGTGCCCTAAAGCACCTTAATACGTTAGGTGGTGATTCTTTCTTAATGCATCTCAAAAAGAGTTTGTCACGTCAAATCCTGCCTTCTGCGAGAAAAATGGGGCACAACAGAATGACGACTCTGTTTGACACCTTGATTTATTTTTCCACTTGTCCATGCCTATCCTTTCCTCTTTTCTCCCTTTTATTTGCTATATGTTTTGATATTTATTTGTTTTTATGTTGCTAAGCATGTTATTATATTTTGCTATGTGCTACGTTTTACTGTCTTTTATAGCTGATATTCTGCTTATACCTTTCTCCACTTGGAAACTTCTTTTGTTTTGTTTTATGAACGGTTGCGTGAATACACAGACGTTTTTTCCTAAAACACCCTTTGAGAAATGCCTTGTGGATCGGTCGATCAGTGGTGTGTTGGCAGCCACAAGCTTTCCCACTCTGGAGTTGTACACTCGGGGAAACCATGTCATAAACCCACTCTTGTACTTTAGGTCATGGCTACATATTTCTTTCGCTGAGGAATATGCGTCCCATTCAATGTAGGATGCCTTGGCATTCTTGGCGCGTTGAATGTTAGTCTCATTCAAAGTCCAAAAAGGCTTACGACCTCAAAAGTACTCACAATTATTTGCTATGTGTTGCATTTCTATGTATGTATTGACATCTCGTCTATCTTGTTGTTTTCATTCTTGCCTTAGTCACTCCTTACATTTAGTGTTCCTCACTTTAGAGCTTGTTACTCTTAAAACTCTTATTATGTTAGGAACTTACAATACACTCTTAGGGTCTATGCAAAACTTTCCTTCAATTACCCCCTGACTCATCCATTAGTACGTTAATTCCCCCTAGGTCCAACTCTCGCTTTGATAAAGAGCTTCGGTCTCATTCACAATCTCTTAGTGCAACTTATCATTTTAGGATATCCTCTTCCTAATGCTTCTAACTTTACATACTATTGTCCTACCACGATTCTCGGACATTAATATCATTATATTTGTGTCGTACATTAGCTTTCACAACCTCTAAGTTACATAAAGCTCCGAATGAGCATAACTCATTATTTTCAAATGAGTAGAATATTCATTCTAGACTCCCGTGCGTACTCTTTGTTTCTAATTATAAGTCCTTTCTTCTAAGGTTGACTAAAGTTGAACATCAGAAATGGCCAGTCAAGCAATGTTTATCGACCTTGTCAATAGCGACGATGAGCATGAGAAGTTGGGATTGCGTCAAAACGAAGTTATTTCGAACATCAGAAGGATAGAAGGGAAAATAGAGAGAATTAAGTAGATAATGACTAATCTCCGAGGTTCAGTTGAAATGCCACCAGATTTTCCAAAGCCATTATCCAAAGCTGACTTCATTGCTCCCACCTACACTATGTCATCTCCTATATCAAAGACCTCACCCACGCCTGATTGTGGGGCACAAGTGTCTTCAAGTCGATATTTAGTTACACTTCTGAAAGCACTTAATGTGTTGACAACCATGGTCAAGGAGAATGAAATGAAGGGACGAATCTCTAAGCATAAGGCGAAGTCATCTCAACAACCTGAGATGAATAATTCATTCAAACCTAAAGAAGAAGACAGGGATAGAATTGAGTACTTGAACTTTCATTATATGATGGGTCAGGAAACCCTCATTCCCATTTGGAGGCATACCTTAACGAACTAGCAGCTATAGGACAAAGTGATGGTCTCAAGAAGAAGATCTTCATCAGCTCACTTACTGGTCCTGCGTTGATATGGCACGCCGAAAAAAATTCTAGCAAGTGGATCTCTTGGGAAGATTTGGCAATTGACTTTATTAGGCAATTCAACAACAAGCTTAAGAAAAAGCCCATAGCCGAGACTGATTTGGTTGAGTCACAGTTCAGAGACAAAGGAAGACGATCATCAATGGGACATCAAAACCTACAAAGTTTGAAGTAATCATACCACAACCTCAACTAATATGGTACCAAACTCCAGAAATTGTGCCATCATCCAATTACGTCCAAGCCTATTATCCTCAATCTTTCACAAAACCTCCTCTATAAACTATTTGGTACCCACCTCTATTTATTGCTCCAATATCACACTACCTTCCAATGTCTTACGAAAAACCACCAACAAATCAACAATCCACCAAACATCAACATGAGCTCCAGAAAAATCCACCAAAACAATACACTCCTCTGGGCGAATCCATAGAACAGTTGTATGAACGACTCAAGGAAGCAGGCTACATCACGCCCATTGTTGTCGTACCTTGTGATCCTAAGTCTCGATGCTATCGTCCTTACCAAATTTGCACCCATCACTCTGAGATGAGAGGACATCTTACTAAGGCGTGCTTTGCTTTGAAGAATATGATCCAAAAGTTGATCGACACCAAAATGATAAACTTGATGGGGACAACTTTTGAAGCTGATTAATTTCTCAAGATTGACTGGCACTTGTTGACATTGGTGAAGAAGATATCATATTGATTCTCCACTCCAGACTCTCAGACGCTTGAAATTCCTTCAAGTTTTACATTTTCAGTTTTCTTTTATGAATTTCTCTTATGTTATCTGAACTACTATCGACTTGATTCCCTGGTGAATACATAGGCGTTCATTTAATGAGTTCGGTATCACCATAATAAAACTTTTTTTTCGTCTTTATCATTTTTTCTTTCGGAGTTGGATGAATCAACTATATGATATGAATCAACGAATTTGATGTTCAACAAAAGTAAACCTTGTTCATTCCCTCTATTTTTATCTTCCTTACAATTGTAATTTCAATTTCAAACTCATGCTCTATCAATGTCCTATTTCGTGCGTCGGGAGCTCAAATCTTTATGCCTAGAATGCTTATTAAGGTTGTCTTCATCCTAGAATGCCTTGTTTTATATTTATTATATTTTGAACTTATTGTGCTATGTGGTAACTTTCGATTGGATTTATTTATTTTGTTTTAAGGTTGTCTAGCATTTGAACATCGAACTCAAGTCTGCAATATGACAAATATGCTCAATATCCGAAAAGCTTTCAGTCCTCTTTCTCATCGCCCGAGACAAAACGTTGCGCCTCTTTATCTTCGCCTTGCCCTCATGAACTACGTTCAACCTGACTTTCATTTGGATACGTAGGCAGCCCACTTTGGGTCCGGTCTTAATCTAACAAAATATTTTCTTTCCCTTTCTTTCAATTACATTTGCAAAGTGTCGGGTTAATAAGCCCAACTCCTGGGCATATTAAGGGCAGATTACGGCTACGATATTCAAATGTAGGACAACTATTTCTCTTGGACTAACGCTTTCTTTGAATGGTACAGGAACATAAGGTTCCACCCATTATAAAATGTTTTATTAACATGTTTATTCTTTCCCTATATATTCCTTTTACCTTACTAACTTGATTTTTTTAATTTTATTTTTCATTATTTTTTTTCTCCCACACCCCAAGGATTGATTCATGCATTCTCTTGCCCATTACACCAACTGAAAAAGGGCTCGATCTCCTTCCCTTAAGGCTCAGTCATCAAGACAAAGAAATGGGTGATAACAACGAAACTAGAAATGAGCATGATGAGATGATCGTACAAATGGAACAAAGAATTCTTCAACTACAAGGGGAATTGTCACAAGCCCGTAACTTGTCTAATTTACCCCTTGCTTTGAATGCTCTTCTCTAACCCCAAGTTGAGGGTAACACTGTTGTCAAATCTAATGCCATATTCATAAGCCATTCTTTACCACCGCTTCCTATTTCACAACCCCCAAACAATTCAAGCCACATATACACGCTGCCTAAATATAACTCACATCCACATTCTTGTCCACTGCAATGTCACACATATCCAGCTCCATTAAATTATCAAACAACATCATATGACCATAATACACCGCCAATGTTTACCACAAATACTCCTCATCCAATCAGCCATACTTTAGATCCAAGTTATGTCAAAATGACCCCATTTACCCACCATCAATATAAATCCAAACCTCCGGCAAACGCCACCCTTATGCAATCCGTGGTTGAAAAATTGGAACAACTTGAAGGCAATAAGGGGTTGAATGGGCTAAGTTACGAGGATTTGTGCATATACCCTTATGTTGAACTGTCGGAGGGGTACAAATCTCCTAGATTTGAATTGTACAATAGGACTGGAGATCCGAAAGTTCACTTGAAATTATACTGTGACAAGTTAGCAGGAGTCGGTAAAAATAAGCAAATTCTTATAAAATTATTTATGAGGAGCCTTATCATGGTATGTCACACAAGATGAAACAAAATGGTCAAAATAGACCGACATGGCCTCTGATTTCATAGAAAGATTTAGGTTTAATGTTGAGAATGCGCCTGATTGGTTATATATTCAGAAGTTAAAATAAAGCCTACAGAATCATTTCGAGAATATGGAATGAGATGGATACGTGAAGCTTTTAAAGTGCGCCCTTCTTTAGATGAAAATCAAATGAAAGAATTCTTCATTCGTTCCCAAGAGCCACAATATTATAAAAGGATGATTATTATAGAGGATCGAAAGCTTGTTGACATCATCAAATTGGGCAAGAGAATTGAAGAAAGCATTAAAAATAACATGATAACAAATTTGGAGGCACTACAAGCGATAAAGACTTCACAGACTGAAGAGAATAACAACATGAAGGAAGTAAATGTTGTCTTGACCATGCAAAATCCCAAAACCCTTCCAAGTTACCAAACACCACATCCCCCATTTTAATACCAAACACCCATATATCAAGCACCTTCATATCCATTTCAACAACCTCCCCACTTCCAAATACCTCCAACTACCTTTCAACAAACATTAGCTTATCAAAATCCACCAACAACTCTACGACCCAATTAATTTGTCAAAACTCGAGCCAAGCATCTGAAAAATCAGTCAAGACAGTATCACGTCGTTTCCTCATTCCAGGCTCTCAACCACTTGAGTTACTATAACCTTTACATATGCTTGGAATAATATGAATTTCTCTTATGTAATTTAAACTACATTTAAGAGGGATACGTAGACGCTCATTTGGAGTTCGGTCTTATCATAATGAAATTTTCATATTCTCCCGAAGCATATAACTGGGATTTCAAAAATTCTATGATTCTATAAATTTAAAACAGACGAGATCGAGGCCATAAACTAGGGCAAGAATTTTTGAGGAATCCTTAAAAAATTTCATCAAGGATTACATCTCAAGAAAATGATGTAGATACAATGGATCCGGGACCCGAACAAAGGAGCCAGCAGAGGCACGAATCAATCTTTTTCCCTTTTTAAAAAAATTAACAATTTTTCTTTGAGTGCAGGAATAGAGTGACGAGTACAAATCTTGAGTATGCTATACACCGTCAGAAGATATAAGGTTAAGTATTGTCGTTCTGTATTTTGAGTGGGTTAAGCACTACCCTCTCGAGAGAAATGATTTAAGGCTAAGCATTGTCCTCGAAAGGTTAATTGGGTTAAGCACTACCTTCTCTCACAAATTTATTCGAAACTAAGAATTGTTTTGAAAACTCGATGGAGTTAAGCACTACTCTATCTAAAAACTCTCTAAGGCTAAGCACTGTCCTTGGAAAGTCAAGTGGGTTAAGCACTACCCTCTTTCGAGAAAACTGACTAAGGCTAAGCATTGTCCTTGAAAGTTAGTTGGGTTAAGCACTACCCACTCTCGAGAAATCATCTGAACTAAGCATTGTTTCGAAAACTCGATGGAGTTAAGTACTACTTTATCAAGAACTCTCTAAGGCTAAGCATTGTCCTTGAAAAGTTCAATAGGTTAAGCACTACCCTATTTTGAGAAACCGACTGAGGCTAAACATATCCTTGAAAGTTAGTTGGGTTAAGCACTACCCGCTCTCGATAAATCATCCGAACTAAGCACAGATTAGTTATATATGTTGAAACAGATTACTCATCTATTAGATTCACGTTACAAATAGTTTCTCGATAGTTATCGCCGGAGAATGTTGTCACGTTGACTGACGGTTGAAAGTAAAAAAGGAATGGGAAAGAACTCAAAACTATTTGTTGCCAAAGGTTGAAGTTGCACAAGATTGAAGGGAGAAATTTGGAAAGTTTTTGGTTGGGGGAAGTTAGAGAGAGCAACTATCGAGAGAAAGAGAGAAGAAAGATTGATTTGTAGAGAGAGGAAAGTTTTGTGGGTGTGGGTTAACTTGTATTTTTAAAAAAATTAAAAAGTTGAAAAAATATTAATCAAGTCCACAATTAGACTAATCAAGTTTTTTAATTATGTTTAATCTTTTAAGTTGGTCCATGTCACTAAACCTTCATTCAAGACTTAAAAGATACCTTTCCTTCAATTTTTTCAAGTTACTACTTGATAATCAAGACTCAAATTTACAAAAAAAAAACTAATAATCTGTGAAATTAAATAACTTTTGACACCAAATTCAAACCAAGTAGAGATGTTGAAAAATAAATGAAACTGTTAATGAACTAGCTAAATAGCAATATTAACCTAATTTTATTTTAATTAATCACAATAAAACAAAAAAAATATCAATATTTAGTCCATAATGAACTCCTCAGAAAAAACTCACATGACACTTATGGTATGTTCAAATCACCACATCATCTTCATCAAACATATTTAATTCCTTACAAAATTAGTATTTTATATTTTAATTATTTATATATTTTAGAAACATATTTAATATTTAAATATCTATGATGGTCCAAATAGACTTGGAGTTCAGACTTTTTTTCTATTCTTAGTACTTTATTTTATTTTTTAATTATTTTTTATTTAGTCCACGGGCCAGCCCAGCCCATATTGCTCAAGCCCCATGAGCCAACGAGCTTATATAGGCCGGGCTAAAAAGCTCTTTTCTTAAACGGGCTACAAAAATCATAGCCCAACCCTATTAATTTACGGGCTGGGTTGGGCCGACCCAATGAGCCTGGCCCATATTAGCGGCTCTACTAATTAGAAAATAAATTTGTATTGTTCTTGACATAACTATAGGAGAATAAAGCCAAAGAGAAGTGTTTTTTTTATTGAAGTCTATGTTACTTCTCGATCATCTGGTTATTTTTGTCTGACCATTGCCACGAAGGGGCAGGGCTAGGGGTTAATCTGAACTTTTTCAACAGAAAATTAAGTTGTTATGTATGATTTTTTTTATTTATTTATGTATATATTGTAGATGTTCAACTTCTTTGCTTTCTTTATGTGTTTATTTCTTCATATCTTGAACACCTTAGTAAAATTACCACTATTGCCCCACTATATTTAAATATAATACAAAGTTGCTCCATAAGGATCGAAACTAATGTAATATCCCTCTGTAATTTAGACAACCAATCATTATTTTTTCTTTTTAGGCCTTTTATTTACATTTTTCCTATTAGATATTTGTCTTTTAAAAAAAGAAGTAATTGTCTTAACTTTTCAAATAATGTGAATCAATATAACTCTTTTTTTTAATATTTTAATATATCGTTATTAAATATATGTTTTCCTTCTTCAAAAAGGAAATGTAATTATTTGTAACTCTCAAATTTATGTTTGTGGATATAACTCTTAACATTCATTTTGCGTGAGTTCATGTAAATCTTTTCATTTTTTAACTTCGTTATATTAAAAGGTAAGTCTAAAAAACAAATAATTATTAGTACCACATGCAATAAATATAATATGTTTTTTTTTGGTGAAATAATGTGTTTTACTATATTATGATTAAAAATAATTAGTCACCATATATCTTGCAATTTTAATTTTCAGTATTATTTCTTTCTTATGTTTCTTCAATTCTATAGGCAGTAAAAAAAAAAAGTTAATGACCGCCATCAAAGTCTATTATTGATGACAACTTCAAAGGTTTTGATACGAGCATGTCATATATTAACGTTTGGGGTTGATATTTCAGATACATTTTAAAATGTATTGTTTATAACTTGATTTGCTAGAAAACAAATCAATGCCCTGAATCTTTTTTACTTATTTATCTTTATTATATCTTTGAATATCTTTGGTTATCTATTTTTTAAATTACTTGAAAGTTAGAGAGCAAGTAACAAAAGGGAGATTTGAAAGTAAGAAAAAAATGAAAAAATAGGCTACTAAGAAAGAAAAATAATAGGAAGAACAAGAGGAAAAAGGTAAGTTAAAAGATAGAAATTAAAAAGCAAAATGTCTTCAAAAGATTAAAACAAAAAAGAGAAATACGAATAATATGTTAATAATAAAATGAATTAGAATTTAAGACAATATATATCTGAATTTACAGATTAATTATGTTTAATAATTGAATATTAATAGGAATTATTTAAATTTCTTGTTACCGAGTGAAATGTGGTCAAATTCACTAGTTTTTACATGAATTCTAGGAGTGATATGTCCCGTGCTAGCACGGGGCAACGTGAAGAATATTTTTAAGTTAACTACTATGTTTTATAATAACTTTTACATAATTTTTAAATAATATATGTTACATCCTTGTCTCAATTTATGTGGTATTGATATAATTTTGAAGGTTAACTTATTTTTTTACATATTATAAAAATATTTTAAATTATTAATTATTATAATTTATAATTCTTTTTCTTCTGTCGGGAGGATCAACACTGAAGTTGATACCCTCCAATAGTCTCCCAATTCTACTAGCAGAAGAGGACCCCACATCTCCACATTTTCTTTGTTGATGACCTTACACTGTTTGCTAGAGCTAATGTGAAGAATTGCCACACCATCAATAGAACTCTTCAAAGCTTTAGTAATCATTCTGGTCAAAGAGTTAACCTAACTAAGTCCAAAGTCTTATTCTAAAAAAGTTACAGTAGCAACACAGAACAACAACTCTCCACCATCTTGGGCATCCAGGCTTCCAACTCCTTTGGAAAGTGCTTGAGTTTCACTATTTTCCATAATGAACATGTGATAGAGGACTTTTAGTTCATATTGGACAATATGAACAACAAACTTGTTGGTTGAAATACCAGGTTTCTTAACATGACTGGAAGGACCACCCTGGCCAAAGCTTCTCTAGGCAACATTTCTAACTATGTCATGCAGTATATCCACCTGTCTAGCAAAATTCACTACCACATTGACAGGAACTAGAGAAATTTTATCTGGGGAACCACAAATATCAAAAGAAAGATGGACATAGTTATGTGGAAGACTATTACCAAAACTAAAAGAGAGGGGAGTCTGGGCATGCAACAGACATCCATAAAAAATGACTCCTCCTTTGCAGCTTTGCTTGGAGAATGCACTCCAATCCTTCCTCCCTATGGGCAAGAGTCCTTACCTCCTAGTACAACCCCTTTAGGGTAGGTCTACTGGCTCTTATTTTAGAACTTGGCGAAGCCTTCATAAGATATGGAACATCTGTAAGATACCATCCACTAGGCCATTCAGGATGTGGCCAAGGTGGATGCTTAGAAGGACAGGTGGTCCCAGGAATTCCACCACTATCTATCTTCTTTCAAGGACCTCAACCTACCCCTAACCTTTCCCACAAGGTGAAAGACATATGAATGGAAAAAGCTTGGGATTTCAGTCTTATTTCTTTTGTTATCCCTCTTGGGGTAACTTGTAACATCAAAAAATCCTTTCTCTCTAGCAAGACTAACAACTTTGATATTCCTCTATGGAGATTGCATGGTAATGACTTATTCACTTGTAAAAGTACCTACCATCACATAAGGACCATAGACAATACCAGTGCCACTAGCAACCCCTCTTCAGCTGGATCTAGCATATTAAGATCCCCAATAAGGTAAATTCTTCCTTTGGCTAATCTAACATAATAGCCTTTCAACCAAGACCACTCTCTCCCAAAGGGGAATCAATATCTTTCCGGATTGTCAAACTTATGGCTAGGCCTTTGAAAATCAATAACATATCTTCTTTGAGTGTACCCATATCAAATCCTTCTGGCTAGAACTAATTCACCAGGCTAGGGATGACAAACTTCGAGACATTAACATGTTCTCCACTGATAATTGTGATAATACTAGGAGGTCCTTAAGACATGACTAGTATAATAGTTACATCTCCTGGAACACTTTTTTTCCCCTTTGTCTGTGGCATATTTGAAAAACTAGAAATACAAATTCTTTCAATAATGCAACCTCCACACTAACTTCAAGAATGCATACTCTGAGGCCGTGGAGTTTTACCATTTATACGTCACTTCTCCTCAAAACATAAGGAACACTGCCTTTGTTAAATGGTCACTCCCCCACAATAACCATTACAAGCTCAACACTGATGGCTTTTACATTAAAAATTCGAAAAAGGAGGTATTGAAGGAGTAATAAAAAACAATAGAGAAGACTGGGTTATTAACTTCAACAAAAGCTTTACACATGTTATCAATAACCTCATAGAGATGCTTGTTCTCAGAAAAAGGCCTGAAACTTGCTATTGAGCTTAATCTTAGGCCTCTAAAAATCAACATTATCTCTAAAAAAGTTATAAACATGTTACAAAAAGGTAACTTACTATATGATTCATTTATTATTGATGGCAGATCAATGCTAAGAAGCTTAGGAGGACTGGTTGTCCAACATAGCTTGAAGGAACAAAACAGGGTTGCTGGCATGATGACCAAGAAGGGAGTAACTTTGGATTTTTTTAACAGGCCCCATGTTTCTGTAATACCAACATCGTTTATACGCTCAGTTTTTTGGGAAAATATAATTGGAATCTCTTTCAGTAGAACTGTTTGTAGTAGTAGGATCTCTAATGATCAATACCGTGCTGTTTATGTGGTGGAGCCGAACTAATGCAGCCTTGTACTTAACTTTATTTACTTATTGCATATCTGGTTTAACAAAAAAAATCTTTTACATCTTTTTAGTTATTCTAAATTGTTAATTATTATAATTTCTAATATTTTAATGTAATTTTCAAATACATAACAAATTAAAAAGAAAAGTAAAATAAACAAATATAAAAAGAAATATCCAAGCAGACAACACAAGTAAACATGTTACCTGCTTATCATCTTTTATAAGCGAGGTAATAAATCACAAATGTCAATTTAAGTGGCACAATGCTTAGATAACCATAATAATTAATTAGGGGCGATATAGTAAAATCACAATTGAAGTAACGAAGCAAACCTGTCTTAAATGACTTATAACTAATTAGAAGTGATATAGTGAAGCTACTACAAAAAATATTTGTAAAAAAAATTTAAGCAACCCTCGTATATGACGTCAAGTTAATTTAAAAGATCAAGATTTAATTTATCACTTTATGTCTATCTTACATTTTTTATTAAATATTATTAATTTTTTAATACTTAAATGAGTTATAATAATTAATTAACAGTGATATTTAGTAAACAGTGATATAACAAAGTTACTGTAAAAATATTTGTGAATTTTTTTTAAGTGAGCCTCATATAAGACGTCAAGTTAATTTAAAACATCAAGATTTAATTTATCATTTTATATCTATTTTATCTTTTTATTAAATATATTAATTTTTTTAATACTTAAATGACTTATAATAATTAATTAGGAATGATATTTAATAAAATTATGGTTGAAACATCTGAAACAGACATGTCATAAATGTCTACTTTTTTATTTAGATATTATTAACTTTTTAATATATAAATAATTTATAATAATTAATTAAGAGTGATATAGGTTAATCACGATTGAAGCAGTTGAAGCATGCGCATCGAAACAACTGCTTTTATAAAATAAAAAAGAAAAGAAATTAAAAAATATTATCAAATTTATATAGAATTTGAATTTCAAAAATCACAAAAATAAATTAAAAGTGAAGTAGTGGTATTTTCATGTTCTCATACATATGCCTACCTAAAGCATTTTCCGTACAAATCCCAAATTGAAGAAGCTTTGTAATTTCAAAATCTTTCCCAGCTGCACCGAACCATTCCGGAAAGCCTCTCTCCGCATCTCTTTTAATCTTCTTCAACTCTTTGATCTAGCTAGTCATAGTAGTTTCTATTACACTTAGTTGACTTGAGATTCAGTCATCAAGTCGGCGAATCTTTGACTGGGAGATAGAAATGGAGAATCTGATATCATTAGTTAACAGATTACAAAGAGCTTGTACTGCACTTGGAGATCATGGCGAGGAGAGTTCCTTGCCTACTCTTTGGGATGCTTTACCTACTATCGCCGTCGTCGGTGGACAGGTTTTCCACATCTAGATCTCTCTATTTTCGTAACAATTTTTGTGACATAGTTCGGATTTCGAGAGTCAAACACATTAAGCCAGATTCATATTTGGCTCTCGAAATCCAAACTATGTCGGTAGCATAAATTGGAACAGATGGAGTATTTTGTTTCACACATCTGGATTCTCTATTTTCATACTCCATTCGTCACAATTTATACGACATTTAGTTCGGATTTTTAGACTCTAATATGTATCTGACTCTCTAAATCCGGAGTATGTCCTATGGAACAAATGGAGTACTTTTTTTTGATTTCTCTTTTGGATTGTGAAGCAAACTTCGATTCTGTTTTATTGCATCGCTTATGTATGAATCTGAAAATGTTAGCTGGCGATGGGCCTTTTTACTTCGTTTGAATCTTTGTTCGTATTTAATGAGCTTGATGCTGTTAATTTGCGTGTTCATTGAAGTCAGATCTGCGCTTTATATTGTACTCCCTCCATTTCAATTTGTTTGTTTAAGAAAGTAGAGATTCCCTCTTTTGTACTCCCTCCTTCCCATTTTATGGGTAGCCTTTTGATCGGGCATGCGGTTTAAGAAATAAGTAAAGACTTTGTGAAGTTTACCAAATTGTTCTTTTTAGAAAAGTAAAAAAAGAAACAAGGAGTACTATCTTTAAAATTAGATTTAGATGGGACCAATGAGGATAAAAGAGAATTGTTCCCTTTTTATATAGTTATCAAATAAAAAGAAGTGACATTACCGACTACAAAGAAAAGTGTGCCACATATAATGGGGCATAGGGAGTATGTCATAAACTATAGATATGTAGACTCAAGAGTGTACCAAAATGCCTTAATTAAAGAGTTGTCAAAAAAAGAAATGAGACATTCTTCTCCAAAAAAAGGGAAATGAGGTGTTTTTGAAATGAGTTAAAAAGGAAAAGCAGGACAAACAAGTTGAAACGGAGGGAGTACTCTTCAATTTGTTTGTGTGGTTTGGGTTTGGCACGGAGGTTTAAGTAGAGAAGGCTTGTGCATTTTGTGGTCTTAAACTAAAGATACGTAGAATGTACCAAAATGTCCTTTGTGGTATTAATTAAAGAGTTGTCAAAAAAGAAAAAAAGACATTCTTCTTAATAGGAAAGTAGGACAAACAAATTGAAACGGAGGAATTACTCTCTTTAATTTTTATTGTGTTTTTGTATTTTTATGCTCATAGTTTCTATAAGTAATTGTCTGTTTGTTGCATTATCTCTGTTGAAGCACTTTTCGTCATTTCGTCACTATATTTTACCTGAAAATTTTGTCGTGAAATGAGATCTCCAGCACTTGTTACTTGCCTCAGCTTGATCCGATGACATTAGTCCTGAAATGCTCGTATAAGTTGGTTTCACATTTATTTATTTACTGTAATATGTTCTTCCAAATGTTGTTGCATTCTAGTTGTAATTTATGAGATGATATTTGACTTATATAATATATCAGTGATTGTGAAAAGTTATTTCAGAATTTAGTTTGATAGAAAAAGCATCATATTAGAAGTTTTAAATTGAATAGTTTAAACTTTAATGAAATGAATTCTTTAGAGTTGAAAAGTTATATGTAAATAAACATTTCTGGAATGTCTCAAAAGGGATTAGAGGGAGCTGGACTGAGTTTATATGTTATTTGCTAAGTTTCTCGGACTCTTCACTTTTGATGTCCCACCCATGTCGACACGACATGGGTGTGGGATTCGTACCGGATTGGGTCAACAATTTTGGGTATTTTGACCAAAATCGACATAGAAATTCAAGACAAATACAATGATTCTGTAATAAAAATAAAAGTAAGGATGAAATTGAAGAAAATAAAATAACTTGAATATAGAAATTTCACTGTCAGTCCATTTCCTTTTATCTCCTTCTGGAATTCTCCACTTGATCAATATTTTCTCCTGGAAATACCTTGTATAGTGTCTCATAATTTAAACATATAACTCTATTTTTAGCCGAATCCTCACATTCGTATCTGTACCTAAATCCGTATCCCTAATCTTAAAATTTACATCATGAAGGATCTGGGATCTAGATCCGAACCTTTATTGAACAGCCATATTCGAGTCCGAGCAACTTAGGCTATTTGAATTATTTAGGACCAACTTTTTTCTAACTTTATTTGGGTTGAAACTTTGAGAATTTTGGTCCATGTTAGGGACATGTGAAGGGGCATTCGAGTACCATAGTTTGTTTATCAAAAGTAGAATCTGAATGTAATATGCGGTATATCGCTTGTCTTATGGTCTGCTTGACATTGATGCTAGAACGTGCTGTTCCATAGCTTGATGCATTTCTGAGTGTGCATTCTATGCAAATATACAATGTTGTGGAGAGTGGATGTTTAGGTCCGGAAGTGAGTGATCCAATGCCCTTTCTGCTCAACTAAAACTTGGGGGCATGCTGATAGTTTTCTAGTGGTGGTGTGCATGACTGGTATCATGTGTCTGTTCTGTGATAATCTATCTTATATTGTGTACTTAATGTCTTCCAAAAACTGTTGATTCCATAGATTTGTAGGTTTATTATGCATTTATGTGGCTTAACTCCCATCTTTTGAATGGCTTGTAGAGTTCTGGGAAATCTTCAGTGCTTGAGAGCGTTGTTGGAAAAGATTTTTTGCCTCGTGGATCGGGTAATAATTCCATCAATTGAATCATAGATGCAAAACTTTAAGAGTACCAGAATTCTCACATATCACGTACAGGAATTGTCACCCGTCGCCCCCTTGTCCTACAGCTTCATCGGATAGATGAAGGTAGAGAATATGCAGAATTTGGACACCTACCAAGGAAGAGGTTTACTGATTTTGGTAAGTTTTTGACAAGCAACATTACTGTATTATTTGCTCAATTCTAGTTGTGATCTTCTGCATGAAGCACCTGTCAGTGTGTGTTCTTGTTGTCATTATCTTCTGGGACTTCATTAGCAAACTGGGGCTTAAGTAGTAAACTTTTTCCTCGACATTCGTTCACTTTAGTCTGTTGTTCTTTTTGATTCTAAGTCTTATACGTGTCTCACAGCTGGTGTGAGGAAGGAGATTTCTGATGAGACTGATCGAGAAACGGGCCGCAGCAAACAGATTTCTAGTGTGCCAATTTACCTCAGTATATTTTCTCCAAATGGTATGAAGAGCTTTTCGTTCTCTGTTTGTGCAATTCAACTGTCTGCATTGGTGTATTTCTAACTCCATTTGAGGTTTTTGGTGATTTTTATTTTTTGGATAAAGGTTGTTGATGATGTATTTGTTTTGAGCAAGCAGGATATTGAAATTTGTAGGATGCGGTTGAATTTGATTACAACAAAAATGTTATCTATTTAAGTGAAGTCTAGTGATAAATGTTTCTCCCACAATTAATGCATTCAGGTACTAGCAGCTAAAAAATTGTTGCATCTAATAGCCCTAGACAATTGCTTTAAAATCACTAAGTGGGTAATTTTCTGCTGAATTCCTTTGTTGTGTATACTTTGCTATTGCTAATATTGCCTTTCAGTTCTACATTCACTTGTCAAAGTTCATTTGATGTTGAAATGGATGTTTTTGACAATTTGTTCCAGTTTGCCTTAAGACTTCTAATTTTGCTTGCCTGAGTTGCAGCTTTTTTTCCTCACAAACACATTGTATAGTTATCCAAAAAGTCTGAGAAGATTTTCTACTCATTGCGCTCTAATTTTACTTGCCTCGTCATTTACTACATCATCTACTTATTTTGGATTTTTGTCATGGCAGTTGTTAACCTGACTCTGATTGATCTTCCGGGACTTACAAAAGTAGCAGTTGGTGAGTATATGGTTTCTGTTCGTTTGTGTCTCTAATTCTAAAAGAAACTGTTGAATCTAATGGGTTCAAATGGAGATATTGAGGATTCATGTTACGGACCCGAACATGTTTGCATTAATACATAGATTTTTTTTTCAAAACAATAACTGTTGTGGAATTGAAATTCTGTCCATTGAATTTTTGTAGAGGGACAGCCTGACAGCATTGTGCAAGACATTGAAAACATGGTTCGGTCTTATATTGAGAAGGTCTGTTATACTTGTCTCTTATCCAGGAGAAAACATTCCAGTGTATAGTGTTAAATTTCGGAAAACAATAGTACTGCAGTTCTTTAGTATTTCTGTAGTTTGCTATGCTTTTCTCTGATATGTCAGGAAACATCTAATTGTTTTTAAAGATCTCAATTTGTTCTTCACACTTGTGAAAATCACTGCCTTCTGTTTTCTTGACATTGCAGCCCAATTGTATTATTCTTGCAATTTCCCCTGCAAATCAAGATCTTGCAACATCGGATGCAATCAAGATTTCTCGTGAAGTAGACCCTAAAGGTCAGTGTCTGGGAATTTTTTCGTATAATTTTCCTTCCGGCTAGCTCTAGATTGTTCTAACTGAACATGTTTTTTGTTAGTGGGAGGTAGTTGTATCTGGTTATGATAGTTGGTTAAGTTAGTTACTGTTAGGCTACTTATATAACAGAAGCTGCCACGTGCATTATGGACCTGTAATAAGCTGGAATGCTTAGTGTACTCTTGATCAAAATTTCACCCCTTCCATAGAATGATACACTTGCTGCATACCCCACTAATCTCTTGTCCACTCTTTCAGTTAGTAGGTTCCCACTGTAAGATCCCTACTTGATGCACCAAGCACTGGCCCCAAGTAGTAGTCAGGAGTGTTCATTTTTTGCAATTAAGCACCTGTACTAGTTGTTCAATGTTTGCCTCACATCCTCCATGGGGATGATTTTCAGCCCTGAACTACTTAGAGACCATATCAAGACCTGCCCCAGGTAAGCTAACTGTTGTCTGCAAAAAGGTGGGAGATCCTGATGTCATCACTCCCTCCTACCCCTGCCTTGAAGACCTTCAAGGAATCCACTATGTTCTCTCTGTCCATCATCTTACTCAGTGCCTCCATTACCAATATAGATAGTGTGGGAATTAAAAGATCCCTCGTCTCGAGGCCCTATAGCTCTGATAAAACCACATTGGTTTTAATTGATAAGAACTCCTGTTTGAGGGGGTTGAAAATGATTATGTACATTTGAGGAATAGCTTCTGTTTGATTGCATGTTGGTGCACCCTTGATATTCCAATTTGTATGGATGATTGGGTCTCTTTCATACAGAATCATGTTGTGTGTAGGTCCTCTACCTTTTGGTATATCACTTGTTTACGGGAACTTTATGCCATTGATTAATAATTGTTTACTCTATAAAAAACTGACAACTTTAGTGTAGACATTAAAAACTTTAGCCACCTTCTCTACCTTTCTCTGCAACCTATCTTTAGCATGACAAAGTTCAAGAAGTTCCAATCACGTGGTTGTATGCATTCTCTACATCCAACTACCTTTCAAGAGGCCACCGTTTCATTTTTCATCAATCCTGCATGTAGAATTTATATGCTCTCCACAAACGCAAACACATTCTAAGAGTGAGACATTGTATCATTGAGACCTTCTTTAGTGTACTTGAGACCATCTTAAAATTGATCTTGTTGATGTTTCCTGCTAGACTAATAGGTCCACATTCCCCATTATATGTGGCTCCCTCCTCCTTCTGGGTTATGCAATGATAGATGCATTGGGGCTCTTCTCAGACTTTCCTGATTTCTGGAATGATGTAGCAGTCTTCATGTTGTCTTCCTTGAGGACAGTCCAGCATTGCTGAAAAAAGGTTTGAGTAAAGTCCTCCAGTCCGATGGTTTATCTCCCACACAATTCTCCAGTCTCCCTCAACTCCTCTCCTCTCTACCCTCCAACCACTTTTTCATTTTCTCTCCTATTTGGTTAAACTCTATCCACCCAAATTCAGTTTCTATTCTTCCTTTTCCATGTACACTAGGGAATTAAAACTAGAACCACCTACTTGACCCTCTTCCTCAAATTCATAAATCATTCCCCCCTCTTTTGTTGACTCCACTAAGTTCTTTCTCCTATTTGCTGTTTCCACCCCATGAAAGAACTTTTTATTGGATCTTCTTCTTTCGAACAGAGTGTTCTACTTCTAGTTATTTTGTTTTCAGCTAGTCTCCCAAACTATTGATGACATTGCTAACTCCCCTTTTCACATTTTCCCTAGTTTAGTCCCCCTATCCCTCCATTTTTTCTGGATTTCCCAATTCATTCATGAACTCCCTCATCTTAACCTCCACCCTTCCAAAGACATCCCTATTCCACTCGTTCATGTCCTGTTTTAATGGTATCTTCTTAGCCAAGCTAAATGTACTTTCACTTCATCTAAAACATAATTCTGAGGATATTCCACTTTATCTAAATTACGTATGCATTTTTAATCCTAGTTTTATTGAATATGAATCAAAGATCAAGTCATACGACTTTTCCTTTTTCTCAAAAAGAAGAAGTCATACAACTTCTATTTCTTCTTTAAGCAAATTGAAGTCTCTTATCCTATATTGACTTCCCACTGTTTACATTCTTCAAGGACAACAAGATTTAAGCTTATTACAACCTAAACCTTCAAAACAACATGTGTTCCATATTTTTACTTATCTAGTTTGGCGAAGCTACAATATTTGAAACCCAAAAAGTTTTTCAAGTTTGTCCAGTGCGTAATTTCTTTTCTTTTGATAGAAAGAAAGACCATCATTGTTTTCTTACTTATCCAAAAAGAAGAGAAAAAAATTAAAGCGAGAAAGACCATTCCTGTTTCTGAATTACTTGCCAGAACACAGCACTACTAGTGAAGTCTAATGAGACGTGTTTTTCTATTTTTAGCTCATCTTTATTCAAATATTGATTACCTTTTACTTGGCATTTTGCTAATCTGTTCTTGTTGTGGATCTGTCAATTCAATTATCTTGTACAACTCAGAACTATTTGTTCTCCTATGCATTTGTGATCATTTTTGATTGAGCAAATAGTGTAGTTTAAGTTTTATCTAGGTTCATAATCTCAGGCCATTTTCTATCTTTTGACTCTTTTCGTCTTCTCCTTGTGTGGTAATGTGCTAGCTCGATGCAAGTTTTGTAATATGGTTCATTCTCGGTCAAGATTATGTATACTCATATCAAGAACTATTTCATTAGTTTATTCTCAGTCAAGATTACATATACTCATATCAAGAATTTTCATCTTTAACACTCTTTCGACTCAGTATCTGGCCACTTGCTTCAGGAGAAAGGACATTTGGAGTTCTGACCAAGATTGATCTCATGGATAAGGGTACCAATGCTGTTGATGTAAGCTTTTATTTGATTAATAATAATCACTACTATACTTGTTGGAACATGCATTTTTACGTAAATGTAGCTTTAATTGGCATATATGAGTATGGACCTCCTTATATATTTTGGTATCCTTTAGGTAAAGCTTGGGACGAGTTGCTTTTAGTCTTTGCATTCCCCCTTTGGGTGTCAAATTTATGTCATAAGCTGATCTTTTAAGTTTGGTAGTAACGGGTCTATTAGAAACAACCTCTCTACCCTGCAAAAGTAGGGTAAGGTCTGCTAACATCACACCCTTCTCAGACCCCACTTGTGGAAATATACTTGGTATGTTGTTGTAGTTAACTGTACATGGGTCTATCGGAAACAACCTCTTTACCCTGCAAGGTAAGGTTTGTGTACATCCCACCCTCCCCTCCCCACAGGGCGTTTGTAGGAATATACTTTGTGTGTTGATGTTGTTGTAGTTAACCGTACATACATGTAGCTTTTTGTTAAGACATGCCATTAATTGTGGTCCATCTGTTCAAGTTTTGTGGCGATGTTTGACTTGACACGAAGTTTACGGAAAAAAAGAAAAGAAAGACCAGGACTCTTGAACCTGTTATGACATTTCTGTGACTACAAAAACTTGTCAATAAAGGTAAATGAGAAATTTTAAGTTGGAATTTTTTCTCGTATAGAAAGGTGCCATTCTTTTTGAAACAAATTAATAAGGAAATAATGCCACATAAAATGGAACAAAGGGATGAGTTACATAGGGAAAAAGGGGGAAGTATCTTTATTTGAAGAGAAATACTGAAGATCCCATGAAGAGATAAGGAACCTATGCACATAAAATGGAACAGAGGGATGAATAGAGTTTCATAATTTTCTAGTTTTTGGAGAACTTATGTAATTTGACTTTAATTGGGTTTAGGTGATCATTATTTCTAATTCTAGTTTGATTAAGTCCAAATATCAATTTTGTTGTTTGTTGTAGTAGTAGATTAGTAGTAGTAGTAGTATCTAAGTGAATAAATTCTCATATTGGGCGAAGAGTTATTTGAACAGATCTTGTGATAATACATTAGGAGATACTATTTGAGTGTGCTTATTGTAAGTAAAGAAATTTAGGCCATGCACATGACATGATTTAGAGGATGAATGTTTTGATTTTGCCGATCAATCAGTGAAAAGGACTACTCTTTTAAATCTATTATTTGGAAATTGAAAGCCTATCCGTGTGTTATTCTTTGTGTTCTTAGTCTTACATATTTACAAATATCATCTATTGTTGATTATTCTAAATCACGTTCTTGGATTTCCAGATGTTGGAAGGAAAATCATATAAGCTACAGTTTCCATGGATTGGTGTTGTCAATCGTTCACAAGCTGATATAAACAAAAATGTGGATATGATTGCTGCTAGGCGTAGGGAGCGAGAGTACTTCTCTAGTACCCCTGAATACCGTCATCTTGCTCACAGGATGGGTTCAGAACATCTTGGGAAAGTTCTGTCGAAAGTATGTCATATTCTTTCTTATCGAATTATTTAGGGCTTGAACCTTTTTTTCACTTGAACATTTTCCATCTTATTTCGCTTTCTTCATTGTGCTCTAAATGAAG
Source organism: Capsicum annuum (assembly GCF_002878395.1). Classification (NCBI taxonomy): domain Eukaryota; kingdom Viridiplantae; phylum Streptophyta; class Magnoliopsida; order Solanales; family Solanaceae; genus Capsicum; species Capsicum annuum. The sequence goes on along the minus strand of NC_061115.1, from coordinate 149,854,685 downwards.
CATTTAAGGTCTGTATGCTTTTCCTATTTGATGTGGACTTGTAGTTGAGGTTTGTGCTGGATAGCTAACCGTTTTTCTTTGATTTTCGGTCTACATTTCTAGCATTTGGAGTCTGTTATCAAGTCTAGGATTCCAGGTCTCCAGTCTCTTATCAATAAAACTATAATTGAGCTAGAAACTGAGTTGAGCCGTCTCGGAAAGCCCATCGCCACGGATGCGGGAGTAAGTATCCTATTTAAATATCTACCTTTCTGTTGTATTGGTTCTCAAATCCTCTGAGGTGATTTACTATCTGGCTAAAGCTAATTGATTCTCTACATCTCTTCGTAGATTAGTTCGTAGAATACGAGTCTACTTTTGGTGTTCTTGTGAGTGAATCATATGTCATGTCTTCGTTTTGCATGTTTTGATCAGGGGAAATTGTATATGATAATGGAAATCTGTCGTAGTTTTGATGGAAATTTCAAAGAACATCTTGATGGAGTGTAAGTATTTCATGTTCGTTTTTTGTTTTTATCGTCTTTTTATATTGTTCTTTGTTTTGAGCCGGGGTATCGGAAACAACCTCTCTACTTCTTCTGAGGTAGTGGTATGGACTGCGTACACTCTACCCTCCCGAGACCTCACTTTGTGGGATTACCCTGGTAGGGGTGGTGTACATAGGTCGGGTTGGTTTGGTTTTTTATTGAATAAAAACCAAATCAATTATGTCGGTTTATTAAAACTATAAACCAAATCAAACCAACATAAAATCGTTTTTTCGGTTTAGGTTTTAGTCGGTTCTTTCGTTTTTTTCGGGTTTTCTCGGTTTTTTTTATCATCTTTATTTTTTACAATTATATTGTAATTGAAGACTAGATTAAGTATGTTATCACTCACGTGCTAATGAAAAAACTCAATTATGAAAAATTGATGAGCGAAAAACTCTCTTGAAACTAAAAAGTAAGATGAAGAGTGAAAAGTTTAGATTTTAAGTTTATATTGAGTTTTGGATCATTTTATTAGCAATTAATGGACAAATATTAAAACTTAATATATATATACACACACACACACCTACTTTTTAAATATTAAAAATTAATAAAACTAATTGAAAATGCATTTAAAAGTAAATTATAATTAATATTTTATGTATAAAAAGTTAAATTATATATATGCATATATATATATATATACATACATACATACACACACACACACACACCCCTACTTTCTAAATATTAAAAATTAATAAAACTAATTGAAAAAGTATTTAAAAAGTAGATTATAATTAATATTTTATGTACAAAAAGTTATATATATATATATATATATATATATATATATATTATATTATGTCGGTTTGATTTATGTTCGGTTTGACTTTTTTTTGGTTAACACCAAACCAAATCAAGAATAGTCGGTTTATTTTTCCAAACGCCAAACCAACCAAACCAAACCATAAGTCGGTTTTTTTTCTCGGTTTGGTTTGCTTCTTCGGTTTGGTTTGATTTGACGGTTTGGTCTATACACCCCTAACCCTGGGTATGTTGCTGTTGTTGTTGTTGTGACATATCCAAATAAACTATATTTTTATATGGTCTAAGCTTGTTTTTCTGATGTCTGAATTCACAGTCGACCAGGAGGTGATAAAATATATTACGTCTTTGATAATCAGCTCCCAGCTGCATTGAAAAGATTGCAATTTGACAAGCAACTATCAATGGACAATGTAAGGAAACTTATAACTGAAGCGGATGGATATCAACCACATTTGATAGCTCCGGAACAAGGATATCGTCGTCTCATTGAATCTTCCATAGTTTCTATGAAGGGTCCTGCTGAAGCAACTGTTGATGCGGTATGAATTTTTGCCCATGTACCCATAATATGCTATTATAAGTTGCATAGGATATTGTCGTCTCATTGAATCTTCCATAGTTTCTATGAAGGGTCCTGCTGAAGAAACTGTTGATGCGGTATGAATTTTTGCCCCCCGTAGTATGTACCCATAATATGCTATTATAAGTTGCACCGTGTATAATGGTGTCAGCCAGCTTTATTATTTTCCTGAGTGGGTTAGATGTGCCTTTTTCAGCCACTTTTGATGAAGCCTTTTCATCAGCCATTGTTTCTTCTTTGTCCTCTTTTGGGCTTTCCACTCTAGTATTAGAGACTCAAATTATTGAAAATTGGAATGAAATTTGTCCGTAGATGAGGATTCTTCTAGCAGGCCCAACTAAATTGAGGTTGAGGCTTAATTGTTGCTGCTGCTTCTTTTCCTTAATTACATTCCAGGCTTCTATATGGTGTAGTGAGGTGTGTAGTAGCAGGGAAGGAATTTCACCTAGGAAATTTTTTCTAAAAAAAGAAGGCCAAAATGCATAATTGGGAGTTGAATCTGCCACCATAGCACTTTTCAAACCTCCTTTGCTACTATCCTGAAAGCTCTCTTTGTGTCGGGGGGATTCAACACTTTACATATATATATATGTAATTTATATATTTAGTTTATTGGCAAATCCAACTACATGACTGTAGTAGGTTTGCTGGTGGCTATTTTTTAACATTTGTAAAATGTCGCTAACAACACATTAAACATGAATAATTAGAGAAGGGGCTATTTTGTCTTTCACAAATTATCCTCTTCTCAATCCTCAGAGGCCCCCACCCCCACCCCCGCCCCGCCCTACTGTCACTGTGATTCTAAATCTTCATCATCAGTATCAAGAAAAGTATTAGTAAATGTAAGTCAATAGCAATAGCTTATGTCTCGGTGCCTTTCTTGTTCGTGTGAACTATTTCAATCATAAAAAAACTACAGATTAATTGGATGTAAGCTGCTCATTTCAAAGATCAAAGGGCCAAAACCGCAGATTGAATCTTACGTAAGAAATAAAAGCAGAAGAGTGGCAGATTGAAGAAGGCAGAGGGGTGAGGGGGATAAAAATCGCTTACCACAAATTGAATCTTGTTAGAATATGAGTAGGAATAGGAATAACATATGGAATACTACTTGGAAAAGGATTATAATGTAGTGACCTATTTGGAAAAGGATTGGAATGTAGGGTCTATAAATAGAGTCTCAATGTAATAATGTAGACACAACAATTCAATAATATTCTTCTCTTATATTTCTTCACATGGTATCAAAGCCTCTACGATCTTGGTAGAGAATCAAAAAGTTTCCGCTGCCGGAGGGCGGCTATAACCCATATATGCCGCCCGTCTGGCCTATGATTATGTTAGCAAAAGTTGGTCACTACGCTTCTTCCAGTGACTACTTTCTCATATATAATCTGCGTAGCACCATGCATTTTTCTGATGACTACTTTTTCATATCTATTTTCGTAGCATCATGCATCTTTTCGATGACTACTTTCTCATATTTGATTTGTGTAGCACCGTGCATTTCTCTGGACTATTCATTGTTAATTTGTGTAGTACTGTGCATCTTTTCAAACTACTTTCTCATATTTGAGTTGCATAGCACCTTCTTTCTTTTCGGTGATTCATCATATCTGATTTGCGTAGTTCTTTGCGTCTTTCCGGTGTTTCCTTAAATCTGATTTGCGTAGGGTCGTGTGATCATTCGACCCTACCCATATCATTTCTATTTTAAAGTAAGGTCGTGCCATCATTCCGACCCTACCCATATAATTTCTCTTTTTCGGTAGTGTCGTGCCATCATTCTAATCCTACTTATATAATTCTCTTTTTCGATCAGGTGGTGCCATCATTCCGACCCTACAGGTCGTGCCATCATTCCGACCCTACTCATGTAATTCTCTTTCTGAGTAGGGTCGTGTCATCATTTCAACCCTACCCATATAATTTTTTCTCAGATGGTGACCACTTTTCAGCCATCAAATCTAATAAACCGCGTGTGAGCATGTTCCGACTAGTTCTTTGATGAGTATCTTGTTCAAAATCTACTCCTTTCTTGATTTCGAGATAACCCATATATTTTGTACTAGTTTCCGACAATTTTCCAGCGACAAATCGACTTTTCAGCGATGTTTACTACTTTTCGAATCACTTTTTCAATTTGTTCCTTTTCAACTGAGGTTTCTCAGATGTCCAAAACAGTCCTTATCAGTTTTCTTGCATATATCTTCTCCAAGTCCCTCATCGATCCTCGTATTAATTACATTTATTTCAATCTTGGTACATATGCCTTGTTTGCACCAGCTTGAGGGAGAGTGTTAGAATATGAGTAGGAATAAGAATAGCATATAGAATCCTACTTGGAAAAGGATTTTCAATGTAGTGACCTATTTGGAAAAGGATTGGAATGTGTGTCTATAAATATAGTCTCAATGTTATAATGTAGACACAACAATTCAATAATATTCTTCTCTTATATTTCTTCACAAATCTTATTCAGAAAAATAAAGGCAGAAGAGAAAGAAGAGGCCACATTAAGAAATAAAAGAGAAGGGCCAAATTGCGCGAGAAAGGGAGGGAGTGTGAAGAGGATCAAATTTAATTCAGTGCAGTAGGACAAAAAGCCCTTTCTGACTGTTAAAACCAAGAGTATTTAAGGAAAATAAGAAGGGATAATGCTAATCTACTATGGCCATGTTGTAGGTTAGCCAAGACCGTATAAATTGTATGGTTTTCCAACAAACGGGATTCGGTTGAACCCCCTCCCGCAAATGTAGCTCTGCCATTGGGTTCGCTAAGTACACAGACTTCTGATTCAATCTCCTCTGGCGATTGACTACCACTTGAGTGGATGTTTTTCACTTTCAGGACATCAAACCTCACTTGGCCTAATGTCTGTCGAATGTCGTTTTCGGGCTTATCAAGTTTAAGTTGACTTGGTTTTTCTTCTCTGATCCTCATTGTGTTACGAAGATTTATATGCCAGTTGAAATACAAAGGGTTGGGTACAATAAACCCTTGTGGTCCGGCCCTTCCCCGGACCTCGTGCATAGCAGGAGCTTTAGTGCACCTGCCTGCCCCTTTCTTTGAAATACAAAGAACTTCTAGTACCTTTTAATACTATTTTTATTTTATATGATATTGGTTTGATGTGAGATTAAAAGCAGAGTCACATTACACATGGTCTATGAGAATTTATATAGCCGACCCAACTTGTTTGAGACAGAGGTGTAGTGATACCAATTGTTTTAGGGCCCGTCTGGCCATGCGAGATGAAATCATGATTTGAAATTATAGATGAGGTTGAAGTTTTGTTTGGACATGTAGTTTGGACTTTTTGTGTTTTATGTTTTGTCATAAACATAAGAACCACATAAGTTGTGAAAACTATCAAAATTATCCCATTCTTTATACAATTTTCCCGAATAAGAAAAAAATTATAACAAAAGTATAATCTAAAGCTATTCTTTAGTCCAATAAAAAAGTGAACGTGAGTATACTACTCCTTACTATAATCCTCCCACATAGTATAGACAATTTCCTCACCTTGAGCTTGCATTTCTCAATCAAATGACCGAAAAGACTAATCAACATTGTTACTTTGAGCCGTTTGTTGGTCAAAAATAATGAATTTGGTGAATAATAAATGGTAATGTATGAGTTGGTTTGAAGTAAAATTAAATTTTATATATTGGTGAGAGTAATGATTTTATGAGATATAAATAGATTAAAGAGTAATAATATGAACTATAAATTTTATTTATATATGAAATAAATGGTTGGTAGATATAAATGGTAGGGTTTATTTTACAAAACATAACTTGTGGGTTAATTTTTGTATTTGAAAAATTTCAAATCATGTTCCATGTTCCATGTTTTATTACGAATCTGTGTGCTTTCCTCTGCTTTCCTCTGTTTTATATTACTTATGGGTGCCGTATTTATGTTATGTAATCTGCTTCTGTGCTTTACTATGTGTTTGTGTGGTATCTCGTGCCTTGAGCCGGGGGTCTATCGGAAACAGCCTTTCTACTTCATCAGAGGTAGAGGTATGGACTGCGTACATCTTACCCCCCCAGACCCCACTAGGTGGGAATACACTGGGTTTTTTGTTGTTGTTGTTGTATGATTTGACATTCCCAAATCATGCTTTTTGGAGAATTTGGGATTTTATGTCATGATATGAAATCATGAGATGAAATCGCATGCCCAAACACTGATTTCATCTCATGAATTCATATCACGGACATGAAATCGCATGTCCAAACGCCTACACAGTCTTGTCATGTTACAGAAAATAATAGCAAAGAGACTTGAAGCTGGTAATGTAATGAGTATATGAGGTATTTTGTGACATTGGGATGAGTTCCATGTTTATTCTGAGAATGTCAGTTTTTTCTCGGTGTTGCAGCTTTTGGAGTTTCGATAATATGGGGACTGCTCAAAGTTGGCATTACTGAAAAAACTATAAACCACTGAACAAAGTGATATTAGGAAATAATTTTTGAATTGGCAAGTGACAATCTTGTGGTTGGGGATCACTTTGCCGATAATGTCAACCAATTAATAATTGAGAAAAGTAGGTATGTGTAATTTCCTACTGCTGTTCAACTATTGTGATTAACGGACATCCTGATTTTGACTTCTTGTGTGTTCTTTCTTGGGATTATCCAACTACCTGATTTGGTTCATTTTAAGGGAAGATCTGACCTATCCTACTGCTTGGTATCTGTGGGGCTTTGCTTGTGCACTTTCTGTGAAGTGATTTGCTTGATATCATGCTATAAAACATTTGGAAATTTGTGAGGGCATGACCTTGATGTTTAGCTTCATATCTCGGTTCAGTTTCTGCAGGTCAAAAGGGTTCTTACGAGCCTATGCTCCTTATGACCACATATTCAGGGAGTCGAAATGTAGTTCATTTGTTCTGACGATGCTTCATCGTTAGTCTAAACTGAGAGTGCTAGATGGTCGATGGCATGGAGATTTAGATGCTGATTTCCTGCTTCACTTGAGCAATAGGTCCAGAAATTTGGGTTGTCAATTGAAATTTATGTAGAATGTGTACACTATGGGCCCAATATGCTTAAGAGCAAGCACGTGTTTAATCTTTTTAAAGGCTTTGATGGGATAAGAAATACTCAACAACAACAACAACAACAACATACCCAATATAAATATAATATTTATAATATGCCAAAGGCCCAAAACTACCTTTCGTAGAGCATTCCGTGTCAATTCCTGTAAAAAAAGCACATCATTAAGGGTGTGTTTTGTATGAAGAAAATATTTTCTGATCTTCCCATGTTTGGTTGGTCAAAATATTTTGGAAACATTTCTCTAGGAAACAAGTTCTTTGAAAATGAGGAAATGACTCCTCTAATATGGAAGTAGAGGAGTTACTAGAGGAGTCATTTTCCTCATTTTCGAAGGACTTCAAGGTTATTGTCAAGATAGAATTTATTTATCTATATTTGATCTTGTAGATTTCTTTCTTAAAGTTTAATCAGCTAATCTGAGACTAATTAGATTCTACGACGATAAGGAAATATCGTCAGAATTATTTTATGCTTAGCATAGGAGGTTTTTCTGTCATACTGGGCAAAAATCTTGTACTGTTGAGCAAACAAATCACGGAATACTAAATTATTTCCTTTGTGATGATTACAGGTTCATGCTATACTGAAGGAACTGATTCACAAGGCAATCAGTGAGACTCCAGTAAGTTCTCTTTCGTTTCTAATTACTGTTCTGAGCCAATTTTACATAAATTGCTATGAGAGTCTCATTGTTATAATTATTCTGTTGTATTAAGGGTTTAAGAACTGGACACCTGCTTCTTCTATGTGCAGGAGCTACAGCAGTATCCCTCCCTTAGAGTAGAGGTCAGCAATGCAGCTATTGAATCACTAGAAAGGATGAGGGATGAAAGCAAAAAAGCAACTCTTCAGCTGGTTGAAATGGAGTGTGCTTACCTGACGGTAGATTTCTTCCGAAAGCTTCCTCAAGATGTTGAGAAGGGAGGGAATCCGACACATTCTATTTTTGACCGCTATAACGATTCCTATCTTCGTAGGATTGGTGAGTTCGGAACTAGCAATCTCCCCTTAATTCTTCTATCCTCCGAGTATTTTGATGAATGTATTTAGGTTTACTGACAGTTACTCGTAAAATAGTCATGTGAGATCTTTTTCCTTTCAACTTCTTTTGGGGTATCCTCTAACTTCCTTTTATGGACAGGGTCAAATGTCTTGTCTTATGTCAATATGGTTTGTGCAACTTTGAGGAATTCAATTCCGAAGTCCGTGGTTTATGGTCAAGTACGAGAGGCCAAACGCAGCTTGCTTGACCATTTCTTCGCTGAGTTAGGCAAGAAGGAGGTGAGACTCCGTATTTGTTCATCTACCTCAAATCCTTTCTAGATAGGAGTAGTGTTGCAATGATATGACTTACACGGATAGTAATGTTCATATACCGTGCTCTTTTCTTTTTTGCAGGGGAAACAGCTGGGTACTTTGTTGGATGAGGATCCAGCAATTATGCAGCGCCGCCTCTCTCTGTCCAAGAGGCTTGAGTTGTACAGAGCTGCTCAATCTGAGATTGATTCAGTAGCATGGTCCAAGTAACCACAACTACACAAGCTCCCATTTATCATCTCTTCTCATTCACCATGATTTGCGTATAGGTATAGGTGGCTGGTGATTCTTTGCCTCAGATATGTAATTCTTGTAGTAGTAATTAGTGATTAGGTAAAGGCTGCTACTTCCGTGGCTAGTCTTATCGACAATACTAAAACCCGAGAGTATCGACTTGATATTGCTATACATAGAAAACCTCTTTGCTTGTAGAGTATATATTGAATACGTTGTCTTATCATTTCATTCACATTTTGGCAAGTCACATCTGATTGATTTTGTGTGACCTTTTCTGTTTTGTTGGCTCTGTTAACTTGGGGTTTTGTTGCAGCAATGAGCTGTGCGCGAAACCTCCATGTGTACCACGCGACTGAGCTTGCATGTATGCAAAGTAGATGTAAAACTTGTGATAGCAGTAGTTTGATTTCCGTTTCTTACTATTAGAGAATCTTGAGAAATAGTTGCCATTTAAAACTTGTGAAAAAGGAAAGAAAAAAGTGCAAAAAACGAAGTTTTTTTAGCGAGAGATGATTAGAAAAAAGAGTAGGCCTTTTGGGAAAAAAACAAGACAGTTTTTAGATCATGATAAAACATAAACATTAAAGTCTCTCTCGTCTCGATTTGACCTCAGTTATATTGTTCAAAGCTCAGTGGAATTTGGTTTGTGTCGACTCAATGCGATAATAAGTTCGGATAATAAGTGCAGTTGAACTCGGCTTGACTCCACTCAACTTAATACTCTCTCCGTTTAAAAAAGAATGATCTAGTTTGACTTGATACGAAATTTAAGAAAATAAAGAAGACTTTTTGAATCTTATGGTGTTAAATTAAAAATATGTCAAATGTACCAAAATGCCCTTCAATCTTGTGGTCTTAAACATGCCATGTGGAAAGTTGAAATTAAAAAGTTGCTAAAAAAGGAAAGAAGTCATTCTTTTTGAAACGGAATAAAAAAAAAAGTAGGTCATTTTTTTTTAAACGGAGGTAGTACTATACTAAGTTTCGTTAGACTCGACTTGGACTGAGCTTATTCAGCTTGACGCCCTGGCCCTGTGTGTGCTCCTTGTTATTAACTCTCTCTCTCTCTAAACCGATTGAAGAAAGGAAGATGCTTAAATGGACAGTAAGAACCACACTTCTCCAGTAGAACCACACTTCTCCAGTATTCCAGATTATTGAACTAGTGTAGTGAAATGATGACTATTTCTTCGCCTTTTTGACGATAATAAATCAGAAAAGTTTGGCCTTCCAAAGGGTTGTGTAACAGGATGGAAAAGTGATGCACAAAATAGTGGCTAAGAGTGCAAATGTGGCTATATTTGTGTCTTGCATTTTGGCGGGGAAGTTTATTAGAGTCAGTTGGTCAGCTTGGCTTCTTTTTTATTTTTGTGCTTTCTACATTTCCATTACAAATTGCATGATCAGATGTGTTACGTATACACTAGTTTTTTAGCACGTGTACTGTACATGTATCTCACGCTAAATTGTATAAATGCTTTGAAAATATTTTTAGAAGTATGCAATGAGTTGCATAAAAATTAAGAGAAAAATAATTCAAGATTAAATAGATGAATGGTGAAACTAGACTATTCATTGATATTATTATCATTATAAGGCATATCATACTGAAATATTGCAATCAAATAAGTTTCATAGGTATTGTTATAAATTTTTATGTTTTGATCATTTTGTCCTTTCTCGTGGTTGCTTCATCTCATTTGCGAGTCATGGAGATGGTTGGCATGTTTCACGATGCGTTCGAAAATGTTTTAAATGAGATTGTAGTTTTGAACAACTTTGAAAGAGGCTAGTTTGACTTCGATCAACGCTTTGTGACTTGAGTCTTGGATGATGATTATAACAGTTTCATTAGCTCCCTAATGTCTATCTTGGGTTAGTAGCATGGTTAGTTGGGATCTCGAGCCTTTATTTTTGCATTTCGATCCTCCATTTGAAAAACTAGTTAAATTTGGCCTTGAAGGGGTCTCTGGGGTTAATTAGTTGAAAAAGATATTTTTTCAAAAATCCGACGTCGCCATTGAGTACAGAAACACCGAATTTAAGCTAGTAACATAACTTATTTGCGTTTAAGAAATTTCGAACGAATCCTGAGAGTTTGATTGGAAACTTCACAAAATTTCAAGTTTGTTGGTGCTAGGCATCAGCTGGTGTAACCTCTTAAGCGATTATTTGATCTCTAAAGCGGGGGTCACCCATGCGACCAATGAGTCACTTTAGCAGCCAACTGAGGTTCCCCCCTACAAGTTACTTAAGCGGAGTCCTCATCACTTAAGAGGTGGTTGCTGAAGCGACATTCGACCGCTTAAGCGAAGGCCGACAACTATTGCCTTAGTCACTTAAGCGACAACCTAGCCGCTTAAGCTGTGATCGCTTAAGCAATCATTGATACTAGACTCAGTATATAAATCAATTTCTCGATTCTTCCTCCATTTTTGAACCTTGAAGCTTCGATTTTTGGTGATTTTAAGGGATTTCTTAATCAATCTTGCTTGAGTAAGCTCAAATATTATTTTTCATTATTTTCTATCAATTATATCTTCGTAAACATCTTTAGACCTTGATTTTAAAATGAAAATTTAGGGGGTTTTGCCAGTAAAGCTTTAAAATAGTATTTCTTAGAGATGAATCTCGTTTTTAACTCATTTTTGCATGAGTTTTCAACTCCAGACTCCTGTAACCTTGGGAAATGTATTTTTAAAGATAAGTTATATTTTTACCTCTTTTATTTTGCACTCATTTTTTGAATGCATTTTGGACCCGTATTAAATAGGATCAATACGGGTATCATTAGCTTTCATTTAACTTGTAGATGACAAATTTGATTAGGTTGGACGCATTTGGTGTTGATTCGAGTGAGTTGAGCTTTTGGTTGGGGATTTAAATGGTGTTTGGGCTTGTAGATCTTCACTTAAGACAATTTGAAATGTACCTTGACTTTATGCTTATTTATATGTATTTCGAGTTTTGGTTTAGGATTGGGGGTCCCCTTTAGGTGATATGGCGAGCATCTCCGCAGGTACTACAGTCTTTTGATGGATTGTATTTAGATAAATGCCTATTCTAGTTAGCTTTGCTTTTTGTAAATATCTCTAGAATGGATTGCAAATGGATAACTTGGTGTTCTTGAATAATTGATAAAGCTTACCTATATTATGAGCTTGTATTGTACTTGGTGACTTTCTAGAGGATAGCTAGGTTATTCTTACCTTGTTATAAAATGTTTGAAATTTAGTAGACACTTAAGAGTATAAAAGGCCTTGTAATAGTGGATGAGACTTATTGTATGACACGTTAGGCTTAGTAGTTATATTGTTATTGAGGATTGTTGTTATTCTCGTGTTGCCCGTGTAGGGGCTTATGTGAACATTATTGTTGACTTGAGATTTATTCATTATCGTGTGTCCGAGTGGGAGTTTATGTGCATATTATTTCTAATTTGGAGAGTACATGTTGTGGTGACGTACGGTGGGGGATTTAGATGATTGTGCATCTAATTTTCATATTTCTTATTGTGTCGCTAAGTAAGGGTTTGACTTGTTATCATAACCATGTTAGTGCATTAGATTGCCTTTATCATATTGACGATACTCAAAAGAGGAATTTTAAATGATATTACTAATGTCATGCATAACTATTTATACCAGTGGTGCTTCACGATGACTTACATCATGAATTATTGATAAATTCAATTGATTCTGAGCTTACTTATGCCTGTATTGACTGAATTTTGATCTGCATACTGATGGGTTGCGAGCATTACATCCTCATATCACACATGCATATTCATGAGACATTAATATCGTTGAGATATTTTGATTTTTAAAGAAAATGAGATACTTTTAAAAATACCTAGATTGAGAAATATGTCGATCGGATTGATTAAGATATTTTTATGAGATATTGCAAACCCCTATGCGTCCTACCTGAAAACTGTGATCTCGGTGGGGGTATAAAGAAAGTTATGCGATAACTTTCAAACATTTATCATCGTCCCATCATCATCACTTCATCGTAGTGCATCATTTGCATTGCATTACCTTCGTTGGTTTGGATTGGTACTGTGTTAGTATTTACTTTTGTATCGTATTACTGTCATAGAACCTTATTTGTGATGTTGTGTTTGAACATTCATTTCACTTCTTTATATCATCTTACATCATCCTATTTTGATTGAGAGTTTGAGGTATTATGAGATGTGGGGTATGGCTGTGGTTTGGTTAAGAGAGATAGTTGTGTATCACCCCCTTGGTAGTGTGAGATACACTCTTATATACACACTTTCTCCTTGTTTCTACCCCATATTGTTGATTGATTATAATTGATTAATCCTGATATATCGAATTAATGATTTTTCTTCGTAATTGACTCCCTATTTTTGGTAATAAAATGAATAGTGTTGTCTCACCCATATCAATGTGCCTACCCTATATTTGACCATTGTGTTGGGTTACTCTAATTAGGATTAAGTGATGTATATATTGGATTTTAGATTGTCGGTAAGTCTTGGATAGTTGGGGTGGTAGTTCTCGCCATCGCTTGGATTAGTATCAATTATCGATAATACTTCCTGAGTACATATGGTTTCATACTTATCCTTACTTTTTCTTTCCTTTTCTAATTTTTCTGCACCCCATGCAAGTGTTGGATCGAGTAACAACTTGTAGATTATGTTTCTTCAGTATTGGTGTCGCGGAGATTGAGGTAGTGGCTGGTAGATTTTGAAACTTTGATCTCTCTATTTATGTCTTATGTTTTATTCACATCTAAGACATTTTAGATGATTGTTATTAGTTGAATCTGTATTAGAGGCTTGTACTAGTGACAACTAGACCTGAGATGTATCTTTGAGACTTGTATCTCATTTATGTTTTTATTTGGGATTTTTCTATTTCCTCTCTTAAATTCTCTTGAACTCTTGTTCTTTGGATTGAATAGGCTTACTTATCCGGTTAATATGACAAGTTCCATCACGTGCCTATTTTTGGGCTGTGACAACCAAGTATTCAAATTGATAATTATTTAATATGTCACAACACATTAACTTAAATATAGGTTGTAAAATATTTCATGTCTTAAGAGTTTTTGCCTTCTTTTTAAAAGACTAGCCTTCAATTTTCTTACATTTGCATATATATAAGGAGTGGTTATCAAGTGAGAGTAGCATTTTGTAAAAGTTGAACAGAAACTTGATGAAAATATGTCTTTCTTAGGATAACTTATAGATTATCATTAATTTCGTGGTGTGCAACTATATAAAAGTAGTAATTATTAGTGATATAGATTATAATTATTAAAATATTTAATTACAACAACAATAATAGCAACATATCCAGTGAAATTCACAAGTGAGATCTGGAGAGGGTAAAGTGTACGCAGACCTTACTACTACCTTAGAAAAGAGAGATTATTTTTGAAAGGTTTTCGTCTCACTGTAGCAAATTCAAGTACAAAGAAGAAGGATATAGTGAGGAAAATATAGAAACTAATAGGGGAACAATAGAAAATCCACTAGAAAGAAACAATAATGAACTTCAAGGTAATAGAATACAATAAACAACAACATATGATAGATATAACAATCAGGGATTAGCTCCACCTTAATATCTACACCCAAATCTTAAACTACCATACTACAGCTAGTGCACGATAAACACTAACAAAAAGCACCCTCGGACGCAAGACAACCTTCCTATTCGACTAACCTTCTACTCTAATACGCGTCCTTCACATCCTCCTATTTAAGGTCATGTCCTTAATACTGTGAAAATTAACCATGTCCTGTCTAATCACCTTTTCCCAATACTTCTTTGGCCTACTTCTACCCCTCCTCGTACCTACTATGTCCAACCTCTCACACATCCTCGCTGGGGTGTCTGCACCTTACCTCTTCATATATCTAAACCATCTCAATCTTATTTCCTTCATCTTGTCCATCATGGAGGCCACTCCCACCTTATCTCGAATAACCCTATTTTTTCTCTTGTCGCACCTAGTATGTCCACACATCCAACTCAATATCCTCATTTATACAACATAAATCTATAGAACATAGGAATTTTTGACTGGCTACTACTCTGCCCCATACAATAACATTAGTCTAACCACCACTCTATAAACCTTACCTTTAAGTTTTGGCGTTACCTTTTTATCACACAAGACTCTAGAGGAAAAATTCAACTTAATCATGCAACACCAATACAATATGTGATATCATTATTAATGTCTCTACTACCTTAGATAATAATTCCAAAATACTTGAAGTTTTTATATTCGGGGACATCCTATGTGTCCAGCCGCACTTCCATGTCTGCCTCATATAACCTCTCACTGAATTTGCACTTCAAATACTCTTTTTTGGTCCTACTCAACCTAAATCCTTTCCCTTCTAGAATTTATCTCCACACATCCAAGTTACCATTAACTATGCTACTCGTCTAATCAATCAATACTATGTCATTCACAAATAGCATACACTAATATAGTTCCTCTTAATGTGCCGCTTCAATTCAACCATCACAAGGGCAAAGAAGAATGGACTAAGAACTGTCCTTGATGCGATTCCATTTTCATAGAAAAGTCCTTCGAGTCTCCTCCTACCATACTAACCCACACTTTAGCTCCATTATTTTAAAATCCTAAAAGTTGTAAGCTATGATCCAAATTTCTTTTCAAATGTGTGTAGACTCGAATTTGATAATTTTTAATTAAACATAGGTGTTATGATAACTTCTTTAGTATGAGGAGATTTTATATGAATTACAGGTCATAAGGAACTTCTAACACAAAGTTGAGTAGAAAGCTTCTTTACCAATCGATTTTATGTAAAAGATTTTACTAAGGTCAATTTCAAATGAGCATTAATCCTAGAATATTAAGATCTATATGGCCCATTACCCACCAAATTAAAATATCTTGAGTCTTTTTTCCAATACCATTGATCATTTGTTAATTTGAGTGTGGTAAGAAGTTATGGATATTTTAGTGAGGCACTATCCTAGGTGCTGTTGGGCAGCACACGGTTGAGCGTAATTCAAGATGACACTGGTTAGCACTTGTTGAGGTGAACAACATGTAGCACCCTACCCAGACATATCTTTTTTCTCTTATTAAAATAGGGGCAACAAAGTTTTTTTCACCCCATGTAACTTCTCCAGTCTATTTTTAATCCCTAAAATCATCCTAAACTATCATAATGTAAAACCTTGGATTTTGGTCCCTATGAATTTCTGAGTTTTTAAACTCACTTCTAGACAACGATTCTCGTAACGAGTCGTTTCGTGTCATTACGGGTCTTAGAGGCCCACTTGTAGCCAGACCAATATGTTAGCTTAGAGTGTCTATTATAAATACGATTAAGAGGTTATGCATCATACATAAAGGCTCTAAATAAGTCGTATAGTCCCATCCATAGCCAAACCAGTGTGATGCCTAAAGTATTCCATCTTACTACGAATTGGACCCTATGAGTCGTAGGATCTCTTAACGAGTCATAGGTTGGGAGTCGTAGGGTTACTAGAGTAGGGTCCTTCAGCTACTGTCCAGTCTACGACTCATGGTGACGATTCGTAGCTAGTCCTTACGAGTCGTATAGTGACCCAAAGTCACTGGCGATAATTTTTCAGCTCTTAAGTTGAGTCCACTTTGAATATTTCCCTCTTTCCTCACTTAATATCTACGGCCATATAACACCCTTGGGACGTAATTTTCAAAACTTTATCACTCGAAGCACTCTCTCAAACTCTCTAAATTCTCCAAGGTCAAGATACCTAAGGTTTCCAAGAAGTTGGTCATCTAAGGACTCAAGGGTTGATTTATCTCCATAAATCTTGGTATTTCAGGCATGTTACTCTCTCCCAATTCTTATTTTATGAAAAGCATATGTTTTACATGGTTTAATTGTATAGTTTTTGAATGTGCGTTTTGATGTAGTTGAGGGTTTTGGAATTATTGATCTTTGAATTGCTTTCCCATGATTTTTATGAGTTGTTCATGGTTTTAATTGAATATTTTAAACCATTGGGGTGAATGGGTGTGGGGTTTGGAACGAGGGTTGTGGTTTTCCACCAAATTGATCTTTTGAACTTGGAATTGGTTTTGAATAATTAATTGTATTCCCTCAACCCACTGGTGTAAATGGTTGAATTGTGGAAATTATCACTTGGTTTGACTTACTCACCTATGTTATTGCGTTGCATGAATGGTTAAACAATGAACATGGATTTTAAAGGCCTTGTTGGCTATGATTTGATTTAATGAACAAAGGGGTTCAGGGTGTTTCCTAAGTTAATATGATTGTTATGGCATAGAGATAATCTTACAAGTGTAAGGGTATGACGATACCCATGGCGTACCTTTAGCGGTTGGTTCTTTGGTTTATAAATGGGTCATGTGAAACTTACTTTAAATTGGGATTAATGAGGTTTATGTAGCGAAGCCGTGAAGGTGTGGGTCTCGGATGACTTATACTGGAAACTCATAGTTACCACTGTGAGGTTTGGTGTGCATGTGTCACACTTGATTATATTTTGGGATGTCTTGATGACTTGATAGCTTTAGCTTTCCCTCAATTTTTCTTTGGTTAGTGTGACTAACACGCACCGTACCCTTTCAGTAGGGAGAGTTGAACCCGTATAGTTCATGGGTGCCTTTTTATGATAGTTAAGCTACATAGTCTAGGATAATATTTCACTTAATGCTAAACTTTGTTCCCTATCTTGACATATTATTTATATATGTATACGATGGTGTTCATATGGTTTTGAATTGAATTTGACTTGGCATTATTTAATCCGCTATCCTCGAGTTACATGCTAGTTCTCAACCCACAACTATGTCCAAATGCTGTATCCCTACGCGATGCAGGAACCAAAGATACTTTTACTTTTCCTGCGCAGTATTAGGTGGATTGGCTTGGTTCGTCGATTGTTGGTAGTGAAGTGGTGAGTTTCCATTCTCCAAAAGACTTGGTCATTTTATCGGTTCCCTTTTATAAACTAGAAATGAAAAGTTCACATTAATATTATCATTGTCATTGTCAGGGTCGGGGGCATGCCCCGACTTGAATTATTTTCAGATTAGTAGAGGTTTTATGGATATTACTGTGGATTGGGCATTGATGTTGACACTCTTAGTTGTATTTGAGTTTATTATCTTTCTATATTTTTATATGTTTGGATTTTAGTCGCTGCTAGGCGTGATATGTTCTGTATGGTTAGAAAAAGGGGGTGGTCTTCGGTCCTCAATGGACTTGAGACAACGTCATGGTAGGCCCTGGTTTGGGTCGTAAAAAAATTGGTATCAGAGCCTAGGTTTGGTTTCATTGAGTGTCCATAAAGCCATGTCAAGTAGAGTCTCTTTTATGGGTGTATAGCGCACCATACTTATAAGGGTAAGGCTAAGAGGCATTTAGGAATGTTTTTCTTTTTTGTGATCTACTTTCAAGCTGTAGAGTCTATGGTGTTGAAATATCCTCTAATTCCTATTTGTTATCTTTTCAGACCACACCCCCTAGAAGATCTAATGCTCGTGGAAACTCCTCTGTTCTGCTTGAGGATAATATGGACGAGGCTCATCCTACTTATGAAGTTCAGACCTAGTCTAGGGTTTCTTCTTCTGATTTCCCTAGTGGAGTTTCACCGGTATCCATTGATCCTTCTTCTGCTGGTGATACTCTTGCTCAGTTACTTCTAGGAGATATTACTAATGCTGAGTTTTTCCATTCTCTTTATCTGTTGACCCAGTTGGTGACGTCTCAGTTACGTCAGTCGGGTTCTGCTGGTAATGCTGTGAGTTCTTCTGAGACCACTAGGGTTGGCCAGTTTATGTAATACCCCATACTAATCATAGCTTGATTTAGATCTTAGTTTCATGGTTAAGGGGCTTAAGGCTTGAAATTTTCACTAAGTGTTGGGGACTTAGTCATTTTCAAGACCCTTATACTTTAAGGATTTTCATTTTGACCTTCCTGACCCTGAGAAGTTAGTTTTTAAGTTAATTCATGTTCAGAGATGTAAGAAGCATGTCTTGTAGAACTTTTTAATTTTTCTGACGAGGATTGGGTTATGTTTGGATCACGCATCCATCAAGTCACCGCGATAGCACCGCGTCGTGGTGCAATCTCATTGGCATATATACCTCATCGCGGTGAGGGTGTTGTGTCCAGTTCTTGATTTATAATTTGAATGCATGTGTCATAATCATTATCCTAGTGTGTGAAGTGCTTATGAGGTGAAAAATATTCATTAAAACCACTTAGAACAAAGTTGAGTTGAGAGCCTTTGATTCGTCCAAAGTTTGATGTTTGATCCTACAAGAGTCAACTTTGAACGTGTATAATTTTTTACATATATGGAATTTTTTAGCTCAAAACCCACCAAATTGTATATAATTGAATTATCTTTCCAACGATACAACTTTTGCCTTAATCCAATACCCGAGCGAAAAGTTATGATCATTTCCGTCAGAACCAGTAAGCCACCACGATAAGACCGCATTGTGGTGACCCTTTAAACCACCGTTCAGTGCGAATTTAATTGCCCGAGGGGCAATTAAGTCTTTTACCCTCAACCCAATTGTTCATAACACGATTTGGGGCATATTTTCAGTCATTATTGGCCTTCTTCTCCAACTTTTCTCTCAAGAAAACCCCCCCTTTTCTCAAGAACAAATTTAGTTCCTTTTTCCGAAGGGATCAAGAATTCAAGTTCCCCAAGTTCAAGAACTTTCAATAAATCATCAAGATTGGTATTACTTTTTCAAGTTAAAAGTTAAGGTATGTGGGGTATTCATTCATGGGTCCCTTTCACCCATGAAGCCCAAAAACCTTCTCTTTCAAGTAAACTATGGAGTTTTTCCTTTATTTACTATGTTCAAGAAAGGTTTAATTCATGAATTCATGGTAGTTTAAAGTTAAATTCAGCCCATCTATGATCCCATGAAATATTTGATTTCCTCATTCTTTGGATTTCAGTTTACCATATTTTATTTAAGAAAATTCCATGTTAAATCCTTAATTGTGATTTTAGTCATGTAATCATGATTGTTCCCTATAATTGAAGCATTCCCATGTTTAAATTTATGATTCTCACATATTTGATGAAATATCTATACTTATGGGTTTTTGAACCATTGATCCTTTACTATAGTTTTAAGCTTGCTATTGCATTCAGTGATCTTTTTGTACTGGTGGGTTATAAACACCTGATACCTAATTGTTTACATAAATTTAGTATCTTCAGATAAACTATGAGTATTAGTATTCAGTCAAGTTATTTATGATTAGTTGTTTGTGCAGTTAAGCATAGTTCAGTCCAATAATCAGTGTCAGTTCAGTTGGGAGTAGGATTTGGCACCGAGCAAACCCAGGGATGGGGGATCACCTGCCAGTAGAGGGTGTGACCTTTAGTAGAAGTCCCTAAGTTCCAGAACTACGTAGCCAGCATGGTTTAGAGATATCAGCCTGTCAGTTGAGGGTTGATAAAGTGTTTACCTGCCAGTTAAGGGTAACAGATATCTCATTAGAGCACCTTCCAGATGAGGGTGACTCATTAGTCCTTCAGGACATTAGTTTAGTGGATCCATAAAACCATTGTTAGTACCCGTGGTATGGCACTGACACCCTTCCAACTGGGGTTATAGGTTGGACTCCAATTAGCTCAGATTGGGGCATGTTGGTTAAATGATACCTCCCACAGTCTCAGTACAGTATTTAGTGTATTATCAATTAAGGTTTGCTTGACTAAGTGTATAACTTTTAGATACTTATTTATGCAGATTTCATTCTTTCATATTATAAATTATCTCAGTGACATAACAGATATATACTTAGTCTTGCATTCTCAAATTTTACTATTGTCATGCATTCATGCTCAGTTGTGTCATGTTGTTTAGTTAGTCTCTATCTCATACGACCAGTACCCTGCAGTTTTAGTCCAGTTATTCAGACCAAATACAGTTCAGTTTTTCATGATCAGTATTCAGTTATCAGTTAAATAGTATACATATATCAGTTAATCAGTATCTAGATATCGGTTATTTAGTATTCAGACACCCATTACTCAGTATTCAGCTATCAACCATTTAGTTCTCCTTTGCAATCTATCCCTGTGGTCTATGAGTTTCTTGAGGTGTTTCCTGATAATCTTCCTGGTGTTCTCCCCGATAGGGAAATTGATTTTGGGATTGATCTCTTTTTGGACACTCATTCTATCTCCTTCCCTCCCTATAGAGTGATCCCAACTGAGTTGAATGAAATTAAGGAGCAGTTGAAAGATCTTTTAGATAAGGGTTTTATACTCCCTAGTGTTTCTCCCTGGGGTACTCTAGTTCTTTTTGTGTATAAAAAGGAAGGGTCCCTTAGGATGTATATAGATTACCGCTAATTGAATAGGGTGACCATAAAGAATAAGTATCCGCTTCTTAGGATTGATATCTCTTTGATCAGCATCAGGATGCTAAGCACTTTTTTAAGATTGATCTTTCATTTGGGTACCATCAGTTGAAGAATGGGGAGGTAGATATCCCTAAGACTACTTTACGTATTCGGTAGGGCCATTACGAGTTTTTGGTTATATCTTTTGGATTGACTAATTCCCCAATGACATTTATGAATCTTATGAACCGGATCTTCTATCAGTTCTTAGATTTGTTCGTAATTATATTTATTAATAATATTTTGTGTATTCCAAGAATAAGGTAGATCATGTTAATTACCTCCGCATAGTGTTACAGATCCTTAAGGTTCAATGGTTGTATATGAATTTCTCGAAGTGTGAGTCTTTGTTAAATACTGTGATTTATCTAGGTCATGTTGTTTCTAGTAAAGGGATCATAGTGGATCCACATAAAGTTACTGTGGTTAAGAAGTGTCCTAGACCCACGAATCCAATTAATATTCAAAGCTTCTTGGGTTTAGCCGGGTATTATAGAAGGTTTGTGGAGAATTTCTCTTGTATTGCTGCCCTATTTTCTAAGCTGACTCAAAAAAGGTAAAGTTTATATGGTCTAATACTTGTGAGGGTAGTTTTGAGAAGTTGAAGGATAAGTTAATTTTAGCTCTAGTTTTGACCCTGCCCGAGGGTACCAATGGCTTCATTATTTATTGTGATGCATCTTGGGTGGGACTGGGTTATGTGTTAATGTAGTATGGTAAGATGGTTGCATTTGCTTCTAGGTATTTGAAGGTGCATGAGAAGAACTATTCGACTCATGATTTGGAATTGTTGGTTGTGGTCTTTGTTTTGAAGATTTGGCACCATTGTTTGTATGGGGTTCATGTTGACATCTTCTCAGACTATAAGAGTTTGCAGTATGTGTTCACCCAGAAGGAGATAATCTCAGGCAAAAGAGATTGCTTGA
Source organism: Capsicum annuum (assembly GCF_002878395.1). Classification (NCBI taxonomy): domain Eukaryota; kingdom Viridiplantae; phylum Streptophyta; class Magnoliopsida; order Solanales; family Solanaceae; genus Capsicum; species Capsicum annuum. Next base: position 149,832,807 of record NC_061115.1, on the reverse strand, counting down.
GTTGCTCAAGGACTATGATATGAGTTTTCACTATCATCCAGGTAAAGCTAATATGGTTTCTGGTGCTCTTAGAAGGTTATCTATAGGAAGATTATCTCATGTTGATGAGGAAAAATGAGGTTTGGTAAAGGATATTTACCATTTAGATAGTATTAGAGTTTATCTCTTAGACTATGAGGGTTATGGTGTGATTATGAAAGAGGTGGTGAAGTCATCTCTTAGTGCTGAGGTGAAGGAGAAACAGTTCTTGGACCGATCTTGATGTAGATCAAGTATGATGTGGGTCACCAGAAGTGATGGATTTCGAGATTTGTGGTAATGGTATCTTGAGGTACCAAGGTAGATTATGTATTTTTGATATTTATGGGCTACGAGAGAGATCTTGGCTGAAGTACATGAGTCGAGGTACACTGTTCATCCTAGTTCGATAAAGATGTACCATGATTTGAAGGAGATCAATTGGTGAAATAAATGAAAAAGGATGTGGCCAATTTTTTTACTAGGTGCATGGTGTGCCAACAAGTGTAGGTTGAGCGCTTGAGGCCTGGTGGTTTATCTTAAGAGATTGAGTTGCTTGTATGGAAATAGGATATGATTAATATAAATTTCATCACTGGTCTTCCACTGTGTCACCAATAATTCAATATGATTTGGGTATTTGTGGATATGATGACCAATTCCACTCATTTCTTGCCAATGAAGACTAACTATTCGGGGGAGGGTTACGCTAAGCTCCTCATTCAGGAGATCATGAAGTTCTATGGTTTTCTAGTCTGTATGATATCTGATTGAGGTACTAAGTTCTCATCTCACTTTTCGCATTTCTTTTAGAGAGGTTTGGGAACTAAGGTGAACCTTAACACCTCTTTCCACTCTCAGATGAATGGACAGGCAGAGAGGATGATACAGACTTTGGAGGATATACTAAGGTCTTGTGTGATTGATTTTGGTGGTAGTTGAGTTGATCATTTTCCTCTCATATAATTTACTTGTAATAATAGCTATAATTCTAGTAGTGGGATGGATTTATTCAAGGCTATGTATGGTCAGAGGTATAGGTCTTCTCTTAGATGGTTTGAGGTTGGTAAGAATAGGTTGTATGGTCCTGACTTGGTTCACTAATCTATGGAGAAGGTGAAGGTGATTCAGTATAGGCTTAAGACTATCCAAAGTTTCTAAACGTCCTATGCGTATGTAAGGCGAAGGTACTTGGTGTTTGATGTGGATGGTTTGGTGTTCTTGAATGTGTTTTCCGTGAAGGGAGTATTGCGTTCTGGAAATAAGAAGAAGCTCAGTCCCTGTTATGTTGGTTCATATCGTATTTTGAAGCGAGTGGGAAAGGTGGCTTATGGGAATTACCTTCGAGTTTGGGATCTATCCATCCGATCTTTCATGTGACAATGTTGATGAGGTGTGTAGGCTATCCTTCCTTGGTTGTTCCTTTGGAAAGTGTTAGTGTCTTAGATTCCTTATCTTATGAGAAAGTCCTGATTGATATTTTGGATCAGAAAGTCCATCGGTTGCGAGTGAAGAACGTGACTTCAGTAAAGGTTCTATGGAGGAACCAAATGTTAAAAAGCTACTTGGGAAGCCAAAGAGGATATGAAGTCCCAATATCCGTTCTTGTTTCTCGCTTTGGGTAATCATGCTTTAGGTATGTGTATTCCTTAACCTATTTATTTTTTGACTCTGTTAAAGAAAATTGTGATTTCTTCGATATCTTTGTTTTATGTCTTTGTTAAAAATAAGTGTGGTTGTGTTCGAATTCAAATCATGCTAATAAATGCCTTATCCCATTATTCAAGGATGAATGATCCTAAAGGGAGGGGAAAAATGTAACACCCTAAATTTTGGTCCTTGAGAATTTCTGAGTTTTTAAACTCACTGCCCAGACTACGACTCTCCCAACGAGTCATCACATGTCATTATGAGTCTTAGGGACTCACTAGTAGCCAAACTAGTATGTTATCCTGGAGTGTCTATTGTGACTATGACTAAGAGGTTACAAGTTGTAAAGACTCAAAACGAGTCGTATAGTCCCATTCGTAGCCAAACCCGTGTGATGCCCAAAGTATTCTGTCTTGACTATGACTTGGATCCTATGAATCGTAGGGTCTCTTAAAGAGTCGTAGGGTGGGATTCATAGGGTTAACAGAGTAGGGTCCTTTAGATACTATCCAGACTACAACTCGTGGTGACGAGTCATTGTGAGTCCTTACGAGTAGTATAGTGACCCGTAGTCGCTAATGATAATTTTTCAGCTTTTAAGTTGAGGGCACTTTGTACATTTTCCTCTTTCCTTACTTAATACCCACGACCATAAAACACCCTTAGGACATTATTTTCAATACTTTAGCACTCAAAGCACTCTCTTAAACTATCTAAATTCTCCAAGTTCAAGATACTTACGGTTTTCAAGAAGTTGGTCATCTAAGGACTCAAGAGTTGATTTCTCTCCATAAATCTTGGTATTTTAGGCATGTTACGCTCCCCCAATTATTATTTATGAAAAACATGTGTTTTACATGGTTTAATTGTATGGTTTTGAATGTGGGTTTTAATGTGGTTGAGGGCTTTGGAATGATTGATCTTTAAATTGCTTTCCCATGATTTTTATGAGTTGTTCATGGTTTTAATTAAATATTTTGAACCAATGGGGTGCATGGGTGTGGGATTTGGAATAGGGGTTGTGTTTTTCCCCCTAATTGGTGTTTTGAACCTAGAATTGATTTTGAATAATTATATCCCCTCAACCCACTTGCGTAAATGGTTGAATTGTGGAAATTGCCACTTGGTTTGACTTACTCACCCATGTTATTGCATTGCATGAATGGTTAAACAAGGAACATGGATTTTGAAAGCCTTGTTGGCTATGATTTGAGTTAATGAATAAAGGGGGTCAGGCTATTCCCCCAAGTTAATGTGATTGATATGGCATAGAGATAATCTTGCAAGTGTAAGGGTATGACGACACCGATGGTGTGTCTTTAATGGTTGGTTTTTTAATTAATAAATAGGTTATGTGAAACTTACTTTAAATGAGAATAATGGGGGTTATGTAGCAAAGACGTGAAGGTGTGGGTCTCGGATGACATATACTGGAACTCATGTTTGCCAATATGAGATTTGGTCTTGATGATTGTGTGCATGTGTCACACTTGATATATATTTTGGGACGACAAGTTGCCTTGACAATTTTAAGGGATTTTCTTAATCAATATTTCTTGAGTAAGCTCTAAAAGTGTGTTTTCATTATTTTCTACCAATTATATCTTTATAAATACTTTTCATTATTTTCTACCAATTATATCTTTATAAATACCTTTAGCCCTTGATTTCAAAATAACATTTTGGGGGTTTTGCCAGTAAAGCTTTAAAATAGTATTTCTTACAGTTGAATCTTATTTCTAACTCATTTTTTGCATTAGTTTTCAACTGTAGACTCCTGTAACCTTGGGGGATGTGTTTCTAAGGATAAATTCTATTTTGACGTATTTTATTTTGCACTCATTTTTTGATCGTATTTTGGACCCATCTTAAATAAGATCAATACGGGTATCGGTAGCTTTCATTTAACTTGTAGATGACATATTTGATTAGGTTGGACATATTTAGCATTGATACGAGTGAGTCGAGCTTTCGTTTGGGGATTTAAAAGGTGTTTGAGCTTGCCAATCTTCATTTAAGACAAGTTGAGATACACCTTGACTATTATTTTCAAAGCATTTATGTAGTATACTTGTTTGTTTGTATTTTGTGTTTTTATTTAGGATTGGGGTCCCCCCTAGGTGATATGGCGAATATCTCTGCGGGTACTAGAATCTTTTGATGGATTGTATTTAGATAAATGCCTATTCTAGTTAGCTTTGCTTCTTGTAAATATCTCTAGAATGGATTACAAGTGGATCACTTGGTGTTCTTAAATAATTGATAGAACTTACCTATATTATGATCTTGTATCGTACTTGGTGACTTTCTAGAGGATAGCTAGATTATTCTTAACTTGTTATGAAATGGTTGAGATTTAGTAAACACTGAGTATAAATGGACTTTTAATAGTGGACGAGACTTATTGTATGACAAGCTAGGCTTAGGTAGCTATATTGTTATTGAGGATTGTTGTTATTTTAGTGTTTCCCACATAGGGGATTATGTGAATATTATTGTTGACTTCAGATTTATTCATTATCGTGTGCCTGAGTGGGGGTTTATGTGCATATTAGTATTCACTTTTGTATTGTATTAATGTCATAGAACCTTATTTGAGATATTATGTTTGAACATTCATTTCTCTTCTTAATATCATCTTACATCATTCTATGTTGACTGACAGGTTGAGGTAATATGAGATGAGGGGTATGATGATGGCTTAGTTAGGGTAGTTTTGTATCACCCCTTTGGTAGCGTGAGATACACTTATATAAACACTCTCCTTACTACTACCTTGTAAAAGTGAGAAATTTTTTGAAAGACCCCTGTCTCATTATAGCAAATTAAGGTACAAAGAGGAAAGAGATTGTGAGAAAAATACAGAAACTAATAAGGGAACAATACAAAATCTACTAGAAACAAAAAGTAATCAACTTCGAGATAGTGCGATAATAGAAATACAATAAACAACAACATATGATAGATATCACAAATTAGGGATCAGCTCTACCTTAATAGCTACACCTAAATTTAAACTACCATACTACAGCTAGCGCATAATAAACACCAACTAATAGCACCCTCGAATGCAAGCCAACACTCCTACTTGACTAACCTTCTATTCTAATATGCGTCCTTCACATACTCTTATTTGAGGTCATGTCCTCAATAATATGTAGATTAACCATTTCCTATCTAATCACCTCTTCCCAATACTTCTTTGGCCTACCTCTACCCCTTCTCGTACCTACCATGTCCAATCTCTTGCACATCCTCACTGGGGCATCTGCACCTTACCTCTTCATATATCCAAACCATCTTAATCTCATTTCCCCCATCTTGTCTACCATGGAGGACACTCCCACCTTATCTCGAATAACCCCATTCTTGATCTTGTTTCACCTAGTATGTACACCCACCCACCTTAATATCCTCATCTATACAACATAAATCTATAGAACATAGGAATTTTTGACTGGCCAATACTTTGCCCCATACAATAACATCAGTTTAACCACCACTCTATAAAACTTACCTTTAAGTTTTGGCGTTATCTTTTTATTACACAAGACTCTGGAGGAAAGCTTCCACTTCATCCATGCAACATCAATTCGATATGTGATATCATGAATAATGTCTCTGCTATCCTGGATAATAGATCTAATATACTTGAAAATTCTACTTTTGGGGACATCCTATATGTCCAGCTTCACTTCCATGTCTGCTTCATACAACCTCTTACTGAATTTGTACTTCAAATACTTTTTTTTGGTCCTACTCAACCTAAATCCTTTCACTTCTAGAGTTTGTCTCCACACATCCAAGCTACCATTAATCTGCTACTCATCTTATTAATCAGTACTATGTCATAGGCAAATAGCATACACCAAGATACTTCTTCTTAATGTACCACTTCAATTCAACCATCACTAGGGCAAAGAGGAACAAGATAAGATTGTCCCTGATGCAATTCCATTTCCATAGGAAAGTGCTTCGAGTCTCCTCTTACCATACTAACCCACTCTTTAACTCTAGTATTGTAAAACCCTAAAAATTGTAAGTTAAGATCCAAATTGCTTTTCAAATGTGTATAGACTCAAATTTGATAATTTTTAATTATACATAGGTGTTAAGATAAATTCTTTAGTATGAGATGAGATTTGATATTAATTACAAGTCATAAGGAACTTCTAGCACAAAGTTGAGTAGAAAACTTCTTTACTGATTGATTTTGTGTATAGGATTTTACTAAGGTCAATTTTAAATGAGCATTAATCCTAGAATATGAAGAGCTATGTGGCCTACTACCTACCAAATTAAAATTACTTGAGTCTTCTTTCCAATGCTATGGATCGTTTATTAATTTGAGTGTGGTAAGAAGTTATGGATATTTTAGTGAGGCACTATCCTGGGTGCTGTTTGGCAGAGCATGGTAGATAATAGGTCAGGATGACACTAGTTAGCTTTTGTTGAGATGCACGACATGAAGCACCCTACCCAGACATATTTCTTTTCTCTTATTAAAATAGGGGCAAAAAAGTTTTTTCACCCCATACAACTTCTCCATTCTACTTTTAATCCCTAAAATCATCCTAAATTATCATAATGTAACACCACAGATGTTGGTCCCTAAGAATTTCTGAGTTTTCAAAATCACTGCCCAGACTACAACTCTTCTAACGAGTTGTTACGGATCATAGAAACCCACTTATATCCAGACTAGTATGTTAGATTGAAGTGTCTATGGTGACTAAGACTAAGAGGTTATGGGTCATAAAGACTTAAAACGAGTTATATAGTTCCATATGTAGCCAAACCAGTGTGATGCCCAAAGTATTCTATCTTGACTACAACTTGGACCCTACGAGTCATAGGATCTCTTAATGAGTCATAGGGTGGGAGTCGTAGGATTAACAAAGTAGGGTTTTTTACCTTACATCCATACTACGACTCATGGTTATGAGCCGTAGTGAGTCCTTATGAGTCGTATAGTGACCTGTAGTCACTGGCGATAATTTTTCAGCTCTTAAGTTGAGGCCACTTTGGTCATTTCCCTCTTCCCTTACTTAATATCCATGACCATAATACATCTCAGGGATATTATTTTCAACACTTTAGCACTCAAAGCACTCTCTCAAACTCTCTAAATTCTCCAAGGTCAAGATACTCAGGATTTCCAAGAAGTTGGTTATCTAATGGCTCAAGGGTTGATTTCTCTTCATAAATCTTGGTATTTCAGCAATGATACTCTTCCCCAATTCTTATTTTATGAAAAACATGCACAATTGTATGTTTTTGAATGTGGGTTTTGATCCAGTTGAGGGTTTTGGAATAATTGATCTTTTAGTTGCTTTCCTATGATTTTTATGAGTTGTTAATGGTTTTAATTGAATGTTTTGAACCATGGGGTGTATGGGTGTGGTATTTTGAATGAGGGTTGTGGATTCCTCCAAATTGATGTTTTGAACTTGGAATTAGTTTTGAATAATTTTATTCCCTCAAGCCACTTATGTATATAGTTAAATTATGAAAATTGTCACTTGGTTTGACTTACTCACCTATGTTATTGCATTGCATGAGTGGTTAAACAGTGAACATGGATTTTTAAGGCCTTATTGGATATGATTTGATTTAATGATCAAAGGGGGTTGGGGTATTACCCCAAGTTAATATGATTGTTATGGCATAAATATAAGTTTTCAAGTGTAAAGGTATAGCGATACCCATGGTGCGCCATAACTATTGGTTCTTTAGTTAAAAAATGGGTTATGTAAAACTTGCTTTAAATTGGGCTTAATGGGAGTTATGTAGCGAAGCCGTAAAGGTGTGGATCTCAGATGACTTATATTGAAAACTCATGTTTGCCGACGTGAGGTTTGTTCTTGATGACTGTGTGCATGTGTCACACTTGATATATATTTTTGTATGGCTAGAGTCGTTGATTGATTTAGCTTTTCCTTGGTTTCTCTTCGATTTGTGTGACTAACACGGGCTTGGGACCTTTTAGAAGAGGTAGCTGAACCCATATAGCCTGTGGGTGCCCTTTTATGATGGTTAAGCTACATATTCCAGTATGATATTTTACTTAATGTTAAACCTTGTTCCCTATCCTGGCATATTATTTATGTATGTATATGATGGTGTTTACATGGTTTTGAATTTATTTGACTTGGTAGTATTTTATCCCCTATCCTGAGTTTTATGCTAGTGTTCAACCCACTAACCATCTCCGTACGCTATATCCCCATGCGATGCTGGTACCATAAATACTTCTACTTTTCCTATGCAGTGTTAGGTGGATTGGCTCCATTTGTCGGTTGTTGGTGGTGAAGTAGTAAGCTTTCATTCTTCGAAAGACTTGGTCATTTCACCAGTTCCCTTTCATAAACTAGAAGTGAAGAGTTTACAATACATTATCATTGTCATTGTCATTGTCAGGGTTGGGGGCATGTCCCAGCTTAGATTTTTTTCATATTAGTAGAGGCTTTATGGATATTACTGTGTATTGGGTATTTATGTTGAGACTCTTAGTTGTCTTTGAGTTTTTTATCTTTCTGTCTTATTATATGTTCGGATTTCAGCCGCTGCTAGGCGTGCTATATTCTATGTAGTTAGGAAAAGGGGGTGGTCCCCGGTTCTCGATAGACTTGAGATACTCATCACGGCCAAGACCTGGTTTGGTTTGTGACCCATAATCATTCCCTAAGTTCCTCTTTCCTCTTTCTCTCCTAAAAATCAAGAAACTCAAAAAGGGTATTTAAAATCCCAAAGTTCCCAAGTTTAAGGTTTTCTCTAAGAATCTTTCTAATTCAGGTATGTATGACTTCAATGGGGATTTCCTTTCACCGTCTTGTCCAAAACCTCCTAATTTTCATCAGTTTAAGTTCCTGATTTAGGATTTCTAAATCCACTTCCAATTTAATCTTTTCATAAATCACATTTCATGATTTCTTGAATATTTTACTCATGATTATAGTTTATAGCATTTACTTTTGTTGACTTTTATTCTTCATATGATTCATAAATATTATTTTCTTGAAATTTTATATATAAAGCTTCAATTTTAGAATTTTTATGATATTATGAAGAAGGTTTTCACATAAATTTATGATTCTTATCTAAAATATGATTTATTCGTCAAGTTTCATGCTTTATGGTTGCTTATGAATGTCACGATCCGAGCTTAGGATGTGACAGGAATCCCTGACATATGAAGGCCTGAAAGGACCCCTTAGCATGTCATCCTAATAATTCAATCCCACGTCATGTAATATGACATAAAAATATTTATCAAACCCAGGATGCGAAGCCTCTAGTAATACGAATATCATCCTAAGCTGGGACATGGCCTCGATAACGCCATTAACAAAACAGTCAGTGTCTGAAAAAATAAAACCAAAGGCTATCCGAAAAGGACTCACCACTCACTTTTTGCTGTTGTAAGAGGATCCAATGCTGCACAAAATTATGAGAGAATGCCATAGAATATACATCATAAAATGATCTAGTATCCGAGGACGGTCAGTATGACGAGTACTGGCATGTAACCCAGGGGAGAGGGATAAGGCAATCTGTAAAGTGAATAATAAAGTACTCAACATAAATCTCAAAAGAAGGAATCATGAAATATAGAGCCATACATATAAAAACATAATCATTCTTAAAATTTATCCGTGGACTAAGTAATTTCACCAACCTAAGGCAATCCATGGCCTATATGGGTCCAGCCTTCGCCTAATCGATGGGGCCCCAATGTCATGACCCAAACCAGGGCCCTGGCCATGACGAACATCCTGAATCATGAATGCCCGAGAGCCCTTCTAACTTGTAATCATATACACCATTCATATATAAATATAAAATGTGGAAATAAAATCTACTACGGAAACATGGTCATAATCTAAATTTAGTTTAACAATGAGGAATAAAATTCCATATCAACTAAACACCGTCTAAAAACCGTCTGCAGAATCTCTACTACATGATCAAATAACAACTGTCTGAAAACTGGGACAAGGCCCTCAGTAGGCCAAAACCTTAATAACTAATAACTGTCTGAAAGAAACTAGGCCTTCTAAAATATAGAATGCTCAACAACTGGTACTCTTCACTCCTGTCTGATGAAATCTACTGCTTATCAGGACCCCTAGATTGTGCCTCAGAACCTAGAGGGAGGGGGGTCAATACAGATGTACTGGTATGCAGAGCAATCCAACATAAAGCTTTATATAAATAAAATAATAGAGAGCAATTTGTCAAAACACATACATAAAATAGTTTTCAAAACACATGGGCACTTTTCTAAAAAATCATAAATCGTTCTTGACAATACAATTTCTAATCTTCGTATTAATCTTGAGTTAGGTGGTACACCCCTACAAGTCTAAGATCCCACGGGCCATATGGAATCCACCATTGACTCAGCGGGGAAGCCCCCAACCTGAGTGTGCCACAAGGGTTGGAGTTTCTAATTCTGATGCGCCACACGGCACTAGGCCAGTGTAATATAATATACTCGATCGAAAAATCATGGTTTTGGGCAATGAGTTGTTTAAACTCGTGCCTTCTTCGGAGAACCACCTAAGCTCTCTTTATGCTCATTTTTATCCTGTTCTGAATTATGCATTTTTCTAGTTTCAACATCTGAAAAATCTGATTTCTAACGTGCACTCTATTATGTTCTGAATTATCATGGCATAATTTGAATTGGTGTCATCACAGCAAGACTTGCAAGTCCTATTTCTGATCCATAATGTATCATGCATTATTCTTTCATGAAAACTCAATTCAGACCGCCCAAACATGCAAATAGTTTAACAGATTTCATGTTTCGAAACATAAGTCAAAACTTTACAAGAATTCCTCAAACATATGGTGGTCATATACTTTTGTCAAAATCATGCACTCTTTCATTATATGAATATTTTCACATTTATCAACATAAAATATCCTCTCTCTTTTGAAATCAAAATCATAATCCGAACATGATGTTGTTCAAGACCTTTCATATCAAGCTTTTCGAAACACATTCAGAACAATCCATTGGATGTCATAAGTAAAGGAAAAATCATAACCAGAGAGGGCTTTTACATGAATCATGCTATCAATTCAATCATCAACCTTAAAACATATACATATATACATATATCACTTTAAATCAATTTGGGGAAAGGCCTAAAGGCCAAAACAATATCATCAATGCTTCTAAAACATGAATATGTTCATAAGTCTGAAACCCTTTTTCCTAAAAATATGATTTCTATGCCAATGAGATTTTTGACAAACCTCGTGTACCTTAGATTATGAAATTTGGATGAACACTTTCTTTTGGGACTCTATTTGTGCTTTTTATGGATGATTCTTGAAGATCTTAGTTTGGGGATTCTAATTCTTGAATCAATTTTGGAAGTTAATGGTGAAATTTTAAGGGATCTTGAATCTTAGGTTGAGGCCCTAGGTTTTGGTTCTTGAGAGTATTTTAGCGAAAGGAGTCTAGTTTGGTGAATTTAGGGCTTAATCTTATATTTATGGAGCTATGGGGTGAAGGGATAATACCAAAATACCCCTCTAAAACCATTTAGAAAATGCTGAATTTATCAGCTGACGAGATTGGGCTGATGTCGTCACATATGTGACAAGCAGCCAGCTCATGTCGTCACAAAATAGTAGAATTTATGACTTTCTACCTAAGTCTGACGACATTTTCTAATAAGTCGTCAGAAATGTCGTCAGGAATGTGATAAGCCATCAGAAATGTCGTCAGACAGTTGCTTGGCTGATATGCTAGAGAAAAATGGGCATAAATTTTTTCTCTGATATTGGATTTTGGAGAAATTTATGGAGTTGGAAAGATAACTTAAAGACCTTTCATTTGATATATAGTAGGCCACCCAGTTCATCGTAAATAAGGAGTTATGGTCGATTTAAGTTGACCCAAGTTTTAACACTCACTAAAACTTGAACGATAGGAAGCTCTCAAGTAATCCTTGAGTTAGGGGACCTCTATGATATCCACTCATGCTCAACTAGATTCCTACACTACATTATTGATTAAAACCTAAAATTTTCATAGGATTTATGGCTCTTGGATTATTTACGCATAGAAATGACAGTTTTTCGTTCTAGCCTGAATTGAGGGGTGTTACACTATCTTCCCCTTGAGATCATTCGTCCCTGAATGATAGGTAGGGATGTTGAACCTTAAAGGTATGGAATAACGTGGACATAATATGTCTTCTAAGAAAGAATATACTAATTTGAAACATTTAAATTTCCATCATGAAACTGAATTCTACGCTGACTTGCCCCTACTTGCTTTAATAAGCTGATTCATAGTGAAAATTTAGGATTCCCTTGAGGTATTCATGATCCAATAATACGTATCGAATTGAGAAGTGATAACTTATGTAAGTACGAATCTTGAGACAACAAGATTTAGATCGTGCAAAGGCATTACACTGTCTCAGCTAAAATGCCTAGAGATATTTGAGACTATGCGCTGAACTCTTATGAACCGAGTATGACTAAATAGCTGAATCTGAAACATGATGTTCGGACTGAACTGAATTCGCAATTTACATGGATGAAATAGATTATCTCTTGGGATGGTCATACACATGGGACTTGGGATAGCAGGACTGGGTGTAAAGGTGGAAAACCACAGTAACTTGTCTGCCTAACTGTTAAACTGAACTGCTGGTTATACTGGCTGAATTATACTGGAAACTTATACTTAACTGGAGTATCTCTTTAACACTCTTTCTAAAGAAGTTCGTGTAGCATTCAGGAGCAAAGAATTTTGGGCATGAGTTACACAAAACACTCAACTAAGGAATCACAACAATGACACTACTCTATAGCATAGAATATGGACATATAACTCAAAAACTAGGATAGAATTACCAGGCCTTAGGCAATGCAACTTCTTACTTTCAAGCTTAGCGCACTTCTCGAATACTCTCTTAACTGTATTATTCCCTTCAAATAACACACTCAGTTGATTCAACTTAGAATTCTTATATGGGCATTGATAAATCTTTCTACTAATGCCTAAAGTAACATAAGTCCTCTCACTATGATCAAGCCTTACTTCAAATCACAAAATACAACATGCCACCCACGGACTATTCTAAACCATCTGATTTAACCATCAATATCTTTTTTTAATCACATCATAAGCATAATGTGCCTTACCGCTTCAATGACTAACTCTGAACTCTTACTATAGATTTACTAGTGAATAATGCGTTCCTCCACATAAATCCCAACATGTCATTCAAGCCTATCTTTATAACCACATATGAATTTTAAGGCAAAAATCCGTAAATACATACTTCACATAGTCTCTAAACCATTGTCAATATAACTCCCATGCGCTACCCCAAGAACATACACACACAAATTTCCACTAACCATTACATATATAAAAGACTTGGCCCTAGATCTTACTTCACACTTATGGCCTTATCTAAAACAAGCATACTATGATCTTCTATTAACAAGAAACATTTACTCATCACCACTATCATCACATAAGGAGGAGTCACTAAAAGGTTAGAACATAAGACCTTGAAGCATGGGAGGATATTATACGAGACTTGACACTTAATTGAGGCAAAATAAATAGCAAATCAACATCAGGGATTTATCAAAGTGATCTGAATTGGGGCATACATGACTATAAGATGAATCTCGTCAATCATAAAGAGTATAGAATGAATTATGGGAACTGAGCACACTATAAAGCATGAGTACATAAGCCATGAGATGCATGTCCTCAATTTGAAGTTCATAACATATTCAATGTGATTCCGACTACTGAATGAACTGGAACTCCTCATTTTTAAACTGGAAGAGCACGTGATTCTCTATCATATACATGAACATGAACTATGATCATGGAACTAAAACTTAAAGCATGAGTAAGTATTAGGATAACTAAAAAATACTGAGATAAGAATGGGTTGAGCCTCACCCTTACTTCCTGATGTTCTATATCATACTAACATCACTACTAAAATCTGAGAGCCTGTCTTGGTCACTTGTTTTATAATCTCCCCCTTAGCTTTAAGCTATCATCTTAAGTTTTAGAGATCCCTTACTAGAGTCTAGACTAAACTACACTCACTGTACTCTGGGGTCTAGAATACAACAATACATGGAATTAATAGAACTTAACCCGAATGACTATACCTGGAAGGGGAAAACCCACTGCTAATCCTACCTTCCGAGACACACTCTATTTTTCTATAGCCCTAATAGTCAATCACATAATACTTGAACACGTACTAAGTTCAAATCCTCATGAGTATTCCCATAGTCGGAGAGCACACCCTATAGAGCTTCAACTCTTATTTCTGTCGGTTCAACCTTCAAAAATTCAAACTTAGATTATAACACTTAACATGGATATCACCAAGCCTTTGATGAATCATACTACTAGCCTTTCTCCCCCTAGCAACTCAATGGTACTACTATGTCTACTAACCACACGTTATATGTAATAGTCTTAGAAAATGCCGCAACTCCATATCACCTTGGGAATACTTCTACCTCATACATACAACATCATACTTTGTTACTAATTAAATAAACTTAATCTATTACATACACCATTCAAGCCTATTAGATCACTTCCATATAACTAGTATCATTAACCAAGAAATCATCACATCCACCTTTATGGACATCAACTATTCAAACTTAATGTCTAGTGCTAAGCATGATTTACAACTCAATCTAACACAATTCTCACAAAACATTCATCATTAATCTTAAGCCACTATTCTTACATCCACATCCTACATTAAATTCAAGCCAATAGTTTAGCATCAATCATCTACCACCAATGAAGAAGGCAACATAATATACTAGTCCATCAAATTAGGACATTCTATCCAAATACCTCAAAAATCTACTACATACCTTCTCACAAGTAGTACTAGTTTACAAATACCAACGAAAAGAAGGTCAAAGGGGGTAAAGTCACATAATAGACATGGTCAACCTTAATCTTCTATTATAATCCCATAAAATCTTATCTACTTATACAGCTTTCTCATATCACACTTACTTGCCCAGGCGTACATTTAGACTACCTTAAAATTCCATAAACAACCATGAGTCTATAATTATTACTTACTGGATCATCTAGCCATTTTCATACTTCAAATGGACAACAATTCACCTTAACTAATAACTCCTTCTATACCTTCTACTAAACTAACAGACAAGGATGTATCACTTCATTACCAACTCAATCTCATGCGAAAAGATTTGACTATACAAATATTCAACTAACACCAGAACAACAAGTTGCTAGTGAATCAAAATAGGCCTCACACGGCTTTACTAGACTTTGATTTTTGTGTTTTGAACAAGAAAATGAAATGAATAACAAAGCAACTATGCTAGTGAATTGAAAGAGCCCCACACGGCTTCACTAGACTTTGATTTTTTTTCAAAAACACTATGATAACAAGATTACATATTACAAGAGATAGAAAATTGACACACAATATTCAATGATCTAAGGATACACATCTTACTCTGTATAAATAAAAATATGAATCAAACACTTCCCCCACAGACTACCATGCAATACACACATGCTACTAGCTACCACATTAGTCTATCACTATAAAGGGGTAGATCATCCTCAAACATCAGTTATGCAACTAAAATATTTATTTACACAAAAGTCACTCTCATTCTAACTTCTAACTTTGTGACTTCACATCACCAACTTCTTGATCCAATATCCCTACCAATAAGTCATGACATCGATACTTAACTTATACTACTACTAGGGTAGAAATACAGTTCCAACATTCTGCTACACATCATCCTTCCTTAAGCATGACATCTGCAACATAAATTTTTGAAAAAGACTGAATAAACTTAATACCATAGGCTGAAAAACATGATTTTATCAAGATCAAGGTTCACACTAGAATCAATACACTCCGAAGAACTAATGAATCTTCACAAGTCCTTGCACAATTTCAAAATATTATATGGCTCAATCAGAAAGGACCATACCATTTAAACTCTAAACTTCTGCACTTGAATCACCCCAATAATGAGACATATCTGAGAAAATCATAGTAAGAAAAGAACGGGGATGACCGTTACTTTCATATGGGCGACACGATAGTATGAATTAGAGTATGAAAGAGGAACATTTTAATTCCATTGTACGAACTAGAACATAAAGAAAGGGAGATATTTCTAAATGCATTGTACCCTTCTACTTATAAGTGTGGCGCACTATACACCCATAAAAAAGACTCTACCCAACGTAATTTTGCAGACACCCTGGGACCATAAACCGGGCGCTCTGATACCGAGTTTGTTATGACCCGAACTATGGCCCTGGCTGTGATGGATATCCCAAACTATGAAGGCCCGAGAGCCCTTCTACTTGTAATTTTATACACCATTTATATATACATAGGAAATGCAGAAATAAAATCTGCTATGGAAACATGGTCATAATCTAAATTTAGTTAAACAATGAGGAACAAAATCCCATATCAACTAAACACCGTCTGAAAACTGTCTGCAAAATCTCTACTACATGATCAAATAACAACTGTCTGAAAATTGGGATAATTCCCCCAGTAGACCAAAACCTTAATAACTAATAACTGTCTGAAAGAAACTAGGCCTTTTGAAATATAGAAGGCTCACCAACTGATACTCTTTATTCCTGTCTGATAAAATCTACTGCTTATCAGGACTCCTAGACTGTGCCTCAGAACCTGGAGGGAGGGGGGTCAATACAGATGCACTGGTACACAGAGCAATCCAAAATAAAGCTTTTATATAAATAAAATAATGGAGACTGATATTTTAGAATATTATACATAAAATAGTTTTCAAAATACATGGGCACTTTTCTGAAAAATCATAAATCATGCTTAACATTGCAGTTTCTGATCTTCGTATTAATTCTTAGTTAGGTGGTACATCCCTACAAGTATAAAATTCCACGAGCCATATGGAATTCACCATTGACTCAATGGGGAAGCCCCCAGACCCGAGTTTGCTGCAAGGATTGGAGTTTCTAATTTTGATACGCCACACGGCACTAGGCCAACGTAATATAATATACTCGGATCGGCAAATCACGGTTTTGGGCAATGAGTTGCCTAAACTCGTGCCTTTTTCAGGGAACCACCTAAGCTCTCTTTATGCTCAATTTTATCCTGTTCTGAATCATGCATTTGTCTAGTTTCAACATCTAAAAAATCTAATTTTAAACGTGTATTCTATTATGTTCTAAATTATCATGGCATAATCTGAATTGGTGTCATCACAGAAAGACTTGCAAGTCTAGTTTCCGAGCCATAATGTGTCTTGCATGATTTTTTCATGAAAACTCAATTCAGACCGCCCAAACATGCAAATAGTTTAAGAGATTTTATGTTTTAAAACATAAGTCAAAACTATGCAAGAATTCCTCAAGCATATGGTGGTCATGTACTTTTGGCAAAATCATGCACTCTTTTATTATATGAATATTTTCACATTTATCAACATAAACTACCCTCTCTCTTTTGAAATCAATATCATAATCCAAACATGACGTTATTCAAGACCTTTTATATCAAGCTTTTTGAAACACATTTAGAAAAATCCATTGCATGTCATAAGTAAAGGAAAAATCAAAACCAGAGAGGGATTTTACATGAATCATGCTCTCAATTCAATCATCAAACTTAAAACACATACATATATATATATATCACTTTAAATCAATTTGGGAGAAGGCCTAAAGGCCAAAACAATATCATCAATGCTTCTAAAACATGAATATGTTCATAAGTCTGAAACCCTTTTTCCTAAAAACATTATTTCTATGCCCATAAGATTTTAGGAAAACCTCGCGTACCTTAGATTATGAACTTTGGATGAACACTTGATTTTGGGACTCTATTTGCACTTTTGATGGATGATTCTTGAAGATCTTAGTTTGGGGATTCTAATTCTTGAATCAATTTTGGAATTTAGTGGTGAAATTTTAAGGAATTTTAAATCTTAGGTTGAGGCCCTAGGGTTTGGTTCTTGAGAGTATTTGAGAGAAAAGAGTATATTTTGGTGAATTTGGGGATTAATATTATATTTATGGAGCTATGGGGTGAAGATAAAATACCAAAATACCCCTCCAAAACTATTTGGAAAATGCTGAATTTATCAGCTGACGACATTGGGCTGATGTCGTCACATATGTGACAAGCCGTCAGCTCATGTCATCATAAAATATTAGAATTTATGACTTTCTGCCTAAGTCTGATGACATTTTCTGATAAGTCATCAAAAATATTGTCAGAAATGTGATAAGCCATCAGAAATGTCATTAGACAGTTGCCAGGCTGATATGCGAGAGAAAAATAGGCATAATTTTTTGCTTCGATATTAGATTTTGGCAAAATTGGTGGCGTTGGAAAGATAAATCAAAGATATTTATTTGATATATAGTATGTCACCTAGTTGTCATATATAAGGAGTTATGGTCTATTGAAGTTGGCCCAAGTTTTGACGCTCACTAAAACTTGAACGATAGGAAAGCTCTCAACTAGTCCTTAAGTTAGGGGACCTCTATGATCTCGACTCATTCTCAACTAGATTCCTACACTATATTATTGATTAACACATAAAATTTTCATAGGATTTATGACTCTTGGATCATTTATGCATAGAAATAATGGTTTTTTATTCTAGCCCAAATTACGGGTGTTACACCCGATCCATGTTTGCCAAATGAATCGAGATAAATGTAATATGGCCATTAATATTTACCTTCCTCATATAGGAAACATGAATAAGGTTATCCCCTTTCAGACCCTTATATAGGCATAATAATAGTTTTCGGTGTTGGTCACTAGGACTTACACCGTCTCTGTGCTATATGTAGTTTTGATGATAAGCATCTAACTGCAAGGGACCAGGTCCATGGATGTTCATGGTACAACACAGCTAGCACGTGTGACTGCACAGTTCTGTCCTCTTGTGTAACAAACTTCCAGGTGCTTCTTGTACTGATTAGGACAGCTGGTCCAATAATATTTCATCCCTAATCATCGCTGATCTATAAAAAGAAAAGGTGCTTCTTCACCAAGTAGTTTTTTCACAAATCTAAGAGTGAAGAGAGGTAGAAAAATCTCTATTTCAAGACTGCTCAAGCATCGCTCATGCTCTTATCTTTGTAGTATTCTTAAAGAGCGAGTGATCATTCTTGAATGCTAATTTGTAATCGAACTACTCATGCTATAAGAATATTGTTTTATTTTGTTGAAAGAGGTGCTTAGGTTGAGTTTCCTACGCTTGCTGCAGGTTAGAGTTAACCAGGTTTGAAGGGTCTTTAGTAGAGTTGCCAAGATGAGCTTGTAGTAGAGTTATTACAAGTAAAAGGAGCCTAGAGTTAGGCTGAAGTTGAGTCTGTAATCAAGAGGTTGATTATAGTAGATTTCATTGGTGCTTGTAAGGGCAAGATGTGTTTTTTCCTCCCTGGATCAAGGAGGTTTCCATCTTAAATCCCGTGTGTTGTTTATTTGCTGCACTTCCTTTAGTTTCCTACACTATATTGTTAGATTGCTTGTGATTAACTTTGAGGGACCTAGTCCCTAACTGTGTGGTGCAACCCTCAGGGTTTCAACACTATGTGAACTACATAATCCTTTTTAATCCCAAATTAAAATATTTTTCATAAACATCATCCATGGGGTCTTTCATTAAGACATTCACTTTGGTATCGTCATACCAAGACTTGTAAGTCACTCATATCATGCCAAAATCATTATCATTAGATTTTTTAGACTCCAAAATCCTGCATTTAAAATCATAAGTATAACCATAATTGAGTTTCCCATAAACATTTCAAAATATTCTTATAGTTTCATGCGTTCAATGATACAAAGGACGAGAAAAACATTTACATTTCTTATGCAACTCAAGATTTCAAGAGACTTAAGATCATGCTTAAATATGTATCCATTAATATTCATCCATCTAACATTGAAATTTCAAAACATAAACAGTCATCATTTTCGAATAGCCATTTTAGTCTCAAAACCCCACATAAAGATTTGAAAAACATTCATAAATAAAAGGGGAAATTATATATCAAGCTTTCATCATAAAATCCTCAACCCTAACTTCAAATCACCAATAAAAATATACATAATAATAGCTAATTCACACTTCATAAAGTACTTGAAGTAGTAAGTGTTGTCACAACCCAATTTTGAGTCATGGTGGCACCTACATTATCCCACTAGTAGGTTAGCCAGACCATAACGTGGAGCTATGAGGAATGGCTAACTTGGTGGGAAAATGGCATAAATGCTAGAAATTTGCAAGTAAAGACTTACAATAGTAAATTAGGTGAATAATAATAATTGTACGAATACGGAGAATAAATTTGATAAACATAACATTCCACGACCTAGTAGAGTCCGTATAAGATCCCCTAACAAAAGGAATATGAGTACTGTAATAGTCAAATACAAATTAGTCTCAGATAATGAAAGACAAAACATAAGTAGAAGAAGGAAAAAGGGCAAATCCAGCTTCGAGAGCTCACCCTATCTCCAAATTCAAATTAGCACGATCGTAGCGTCAATGACAGCCACTAGGACTCAAATCTACACCAAAAAGGTACATAGATATAACATGAGTGCCAAAGCCATGGGTACTTAGTAGGCATCATCAGCCGACTGAGTTAAATTATAATATAAGTATGATAAATATGCAAGATAAATAAGCTAAGTTAAGGTAAAAGAGTAAACATGGAATAATTCTCCAAATGGTGTAAATAGATTAGTAAATGATCCAGAATATGAAATAAATAACACATAACTATCACTATAAAATTGGCCCTTATAGGACAGTGAGTGTGAAAAAATAAATAACCCAACATAGGATCCTCATAAGCCTGAAGGTGCAATCATGACCAAAATTATACTATAGTCACATCTCAAAACATAACCGTGAATCCTTCCATACTATAACCTCAAACTAGAATTAATTCCATAATCTTCATAAAAAATACCTCCATACCGGACATGAATCAAAACTCATATAATCATTTATTGAACTTGAACCGAAACTCATATAGTAAAATGCTATACTTGAACTGAAACTCATAACATGAATAATGTTGGAATCAAAACGGTCTTAAGATCATAAATTACAAGACTTAAACCAAAACTATCATCAACTCTCAAGTATCAGTCTAGCACAAGCACCATAAATCTTGCCTCTTCAACTCTAAAATATATATTTAAAGGATATTAACAAATCTATATAGTCTACAAGGAGATAATGATAGTCTTGATCTACGGTGGGCTTGACGACCTACTTCTAATCCCCAAAAATCCATTCTAAGCGAATTCTACATGAACTAGGATAAGGCATCTAATTTCATTACTAGATATTAAATAAGCCATGTTTAGTCCCAATATAGCAATTCTACCCTAAGCATGAGCACATAAGTCAATAATACCTAAATTATGTTTCCTTAATAGGTAAAAGACCCAAATTACACTAGTTATAACTCCAAGACCTAATTTTCCACCAATATCTAGCACATCATCATAAACATACTAAAAATTAGCTCAATCTATGAGAAATATAAACCTAGCCTACTTGGATGCCGAAGAAAGCTAGATGACGTCCGCTAAATTGGTGATTTTTCCTTCTAGAAAGCTTCCACATGATGCCACGCTATCAAAAATAAAATCTACTCATCAATATGAGAAAAACAATACCCATATTAATTTTTCATGCTTCGAGTTCAAAATTACATAAAAATCCCATATGGGGCCTGCTTACAAAATCACACTTTCAAAATCATCAGTGCATCCCTTTATGCTCAAGGAATATTTATCATTAAGAATTGGTAAATTTTGAGCCCAGTTGATGCTACAACTAAACCACAAATATTCTAGGGATTTGAGAAATTAATTGAGAAATCAACCATAGAAATAATGAGAACTTACCAAGAATACAGAAAAAAATAAGTATTACAAGCTCACGAACACCCGAAAATTTCCTATTATTATTTCTCTCAAGTTTCCACACGTTATGGGGTTTTCCACTCTAACTTGTATGAAAAATGGTAGAAATTAGACTAAGTATGGGTTTTAAGGGCTCCCAGGTGCCGCTAAATTGGACACCAGGCCGCTTTAATAGTTAGTGCTAAAGAACCTAGGTGTCGCTAAAGAGGTATCCACACTTACCTAGAATTCTGGTAAAGTAGTTCACTGGGTTGGCCGGGCCGCTAAAATGCCCAAGGGATGCTTTAGTGGATGCACCATTTGAGTGCACCCATTGGAAATTCTAAGTATCTACCGATCCCTTAGAATTCATTCAGAATCTCGTATACGTAAACAAAATATGCCACCTTATCAAATTCAATGTTTGGAATTAATGGTGAAGTCAAAATTTCTATCTAAGGTTGTTTTGATAAGAAGTGGGTCCCACACCCAAGTGCCATTTTTATTAACTTTTGGCCAATAGTTCAAAATGGATTCAAATGCCTTGGGACTCAAACCAAAGATCTTCTTAGCATAAAATCAATGTTCCAGAGCCATTGGAACATTCAAAATTGGCGTACACAATCGTTTGATTGATGTTTCACCTGGTAGCCAATTCTTACCAGTGAAGACTTCAAAAATATAAAATTGGCTTTAAAAACTAAATAAATTGCCTGCTAAATGAATTATCAGTTCCATCAAGTCATAAATGACCTGGGGAAGCTATAAAAAAGATCTAAATGATACAAATATATGAAAATACATAAAAGGACATGGAGTGTCATTATAAGTGTTCAACATGCCTTTTTGACAGAGAGGAATTTAGTAAAGCTTGAAGTTTTGGCCTTGGAGATTAAACCTAGTTGTTGCCTCTTAGTGTTTTAGGGAAAAGTAGAATACATTTTTAGGAAATTAATGGGGTCATTTATTATAGCTGGGGGATGACTTTTAACTATGAAAAGACCAAAAGGCTCTTAAGATAATGAAAAAAAATAAAATCCCATCAAGTGGGGGGGCGGGCGGGGGGGGGGGGGGGCTACACGGTGCGTCCCCCATAGCACTGTCCCAAGATGTAGGGTGTGGAGCTCTGATATTGGGTGTATTTATATGTCCAAGTGCTAATTAATGTATTTACTTGCATCTATTTTTTGATCTATATTGCATATATAGTCCTATGATTGAGTTAATTTGTGTTCTTGAACTAATAGACATGATTAGCGTTGCAGGACTAAAATTTGGTAAATATAAAGCTTAATTGTGTCTCAACCCCTAGCTTATGGATAATTAAAGGCACTAGGAGCAACATTGTGAACACAACGAGATTAAAGAAAGTGAAATGACATTAACAAAGCATGGGACATAAAGCAAAATGTAAGGAGTGTCTATAGAGCAAGAATGATAATTTTTACATAGGAGCGTACCATACCCAAGAAGTTCCATTATAAGGGCATCACATGTTGAAGGCTAAAATTCAAAATATTATTTCCAAGTGCATTCACATTTAGGGTGTGCCACTCCCAAGGAGTTCCATGATAAGGGCGTGGCATGTTGGTGTGTTTTGCGCGTTCAACTTTCCCCAATTATGAATAGGACACTTGTGTTGTATTGGGATATTATTATGTATGTCTAAGCAAAGAGAAAAACATACGAGGGCTTCCAATTAGGGTTATTTTACTACTCATCTCTTCTACTATAATTTAGATATGAATACTTTGAGTTTTTTAATGTTAATTTCAAACATGAGTGGATAATTACCCTTCTTTTGGTTTTATGACTGGAGCATGATTGTTTGGTATTCGTTTTGAATTGATGAATTTTATTTTTTTAGATTCTACTCGTTATAGGAATTACTATTTTAGTGTCTGGCCAACATTAGAATAAATGTGTAATTATTGTATGAACGGACCATGGGAATACGATAGTAGGATGAGGAAAATGAGGAATAAGATCATCTCTTACGAAAGTAGACCGATTCACAACTAGGATAGCTACCTACTTTACCTTATTTGGCTACTTACGAATTGAAATATTAAAGAATTTGGATTAGAAACTCACATCCCCACTCAACGATGTAATTGTGAGATCTATTCGAATAGTTGATTTACAGGATGATCATTCCTAGATCGTACATATAACCTCATTGCCTGTAATTTGAGAAATAAAGTTCATTGAGACAAGAAAATGCTAAACATGATTGTGTGACATGTTGTAACCTTGGAATCTCTCTAATTACTGGTTATATCTTTGTTAAAATTATACATAATACTTTTATTCGTTCACATAATGTTAGAAAATAATAAATCTTACAAATCCTTTAATACACGACAACACTAGCTTGAACTATCATTAATTACTCAATTGGATGAATTTCTAAACCAGTAGTCCCTGTGGGTTTTGATATCTGATTCATTTAGAGTTACTATATTACTTGTCCAACCAAGTACACTTGTATATGTGGTAGGCCACGATAATTTTTTGGCGCTGTTATTGGTGACTCAAGAAATTAGTAATTTTTTGATTTGTTTTTTGGAAATATTATACAAGTGTTGATAACTTGGTCATAAAGACTGAATTTTAGCAGGTTTTAATTTATAATTTGAGGTGGCTAGAGAGGGACAAATGGTTGAGATATATTTGGAACCAGAATGAGTATTTCATCCTTGGCGGAGGGCAGCAACTCTTTAATACCCAACCTAACACTTCAGATGGATGATCCGGTAGAAATTGCTCCTACTGAAAGAGCAGCTACAAGACCAATTTGCAAGGTGGAAATTTGACTCACTAATAATGTTACTAATATCATCCACAGACCGATTGTGGGAGGTGAATTTGAGCTGAACGTGATAGTGCAACTCTTTCACACTAGTGGGTAATTCTCCCATAAGGATCCACGAAAAAATTTACAAAATTTCCTTGAGATCAGTGATACTTACATTCCCAAAAAAGTGTGAACTGATTATGTGAGACTTACTCTCTTATTATTTTCTCTATTAGGGAAAGATAGGTGGTGGCTAAAGGCCGAGCCACCAAATTCCATCATTATCTGGGATGATTTGGCATGGAATTTTTTTATTTAGTTCAAGAACACATGATTGAGGAGTGAGTTGTTGAGTTTCAGGCAAAAATATGGTGAGAACATGTACCAAGCTTGGGAAAGTTTCAAGTCCATGCTTCGTAATTTCCCATATTACTATTATACAAATGAGGTTTTGGTGCATACTTTTATACAGGGACTTGAGCCATATGCAAAGATTTTTCTAGATTCAACAGTAAGTGGACAGATATTGGAGAAGACTTATGATGAGTTATACATGCTTATAAATTGTACCTCATTAAAAAACCCTAAATGGAATGCAGATGTGTCAAGGAGAACCCCAAAGAAATTTGCAGGGTTACTAGAAGTTGATAAGTTGACAGTTATCACAACATAGATTGCCTCATGCAAAATCAAATGAACACTTAGTTTAGTAACTTAAACTTAGGGCATGCACAAGATTAATGTGGTGTAGAAGACCCAAACTTGGTGGGAGGTATGTGGTAATGATGACCATTTAGTAGATGCATGTTCAGCTAATCCAAAATTTGTTAACTATATGGGTAATTTTCATGAACAAAGACTCCCCCTTAGTCGTAACACTGTCCTTAAGGTTTTGAGTAACCCCAAGATAACCCATGATCTAGCACAAGTTGTAAATAAAAGAAGATAACAAATTGAAGCCACTTAAAAGTGTCTGATGATTAAAACAATATCAAGTGGCTCAATGGTACATAATTTAAATAACTAAGAGAAAGAGATGGTAAAATTTATATTTAACTTGAAACTCTATATAAAGGGAAAAGGGTTTGTATTTGTAAATTTTGGGAATATCTTGGGACTCAATGGGTGAAAGAGGACCATTTATGAATATACCACATACCTAAGAATAGACGCCTTGGTGATATCCTTGAAGTTGTTCTTGTTCTTGGGAAACCCTAGTTTGCTTATGAATCATGAAGTGGAGTCATGATAACTAAGCTAAAATTGAAGGTTCTTTATGTTATGACTACAACTTCTCATAATGTCTGATTAGGGGTCATCACGTGAGTCGTATCCACTGGCAGCTGACTGAGACTTAAATGGAAAATTGCATAACTTCTTGCCACGCTATCAGATCAAGGTGAGACTTGTAGCATTGGAAAGCTAACTTAGTGGCCTATCTTTTGAAAGGTTTAGAGTTTGAAAATTTTAGGTATTAAAATATATTCCCGTTGGGATCATTCGTCCCTGAAAGAAACTGTCTGAGCTGGGGTACTAGGAAAAATTAAAATCACTAACTGAACACTTATGAGATGAATCATGACTAACTATCTGAATTTGAAACATGATGCATGGACTGAACTGAACTCATGAATGCCTTCTATGACATGAGGATGGCTAGATAGTTGAGACAAAAAATGATAGAATTAATTAATTAAGGAAACCATTACCTCAAGTTTAATTTGGATTCGAAGAGAAAAGGTGCGGTTACTTGGCTCGCATATCATCTTCTGCTTCCCAACTAGCTCCTTCAACTGACTGATGTCTCTACAGAACTTTCACTAAAGCAACCTTTTTATTTCTCAACCTATGAATCTGACGATCAAGGATCTCAACTGGGACTTCTTCATAGGAGAGGATATCTTCGATGCCCATAATCTCTAAAGGGACGACTGAAACTGGATCACTAATGCATTTCTTTATCAAAGAAACATGGAATACTGGGTGCACTGATGCTAACTCTGCAGGCAACTCTAACTCATAGGCTAACTTCTCAAAAATGGCTCAAAACCCTATATGGACCAACATAGCAGGGGATGAGTATCCCTTTATTACCCAATCTCTTCACTCCTTTCATGGACAAAATTTTTAAGTATACTAAGTCACCAATATCAAACTCTAGCTCTCTTCTTCTTACATTTGCATAAGATTTCTGATGGCTTTGGGCGACTTCAACCTTTCTCGTATCAACTAAACTTTTTCCATCACCTCATATATTTAGTGTGGCCCTATGAAAGTAGCTTCACTAACCTCAAACCAACCAATAATATACCTAAACCTCCTACTATAAATAGCTTCAAACTAATCCATCTGAGTACTAGAGTGATAGCTATTAGTGTAAGCAAACTCAACCAAAGGTAAGTGATCATCCCAACTACCCTAGAAATTGATAACGCAAGGCCTCAATATGTCCAGTCAGGTCTAAATGGTCCTCTCTGCCTAACCATCAATCTGGGGTGAAAAACTGTATGAGATGAACTTGTGTACTAAGACCTTTCTGAAAACCCTTCCAAAAATAAGAGGTAAACTAAGTAACTCTATCTAAAATGATGGTGACTCCATGTAACTTTACAAACTCCCTAAGATAAATCTTAGCATAATCTTCGATTGAGTTCAAAGCGTTAACTGGCAAGAAATGAGCATACTTGGTCATTTTATCCATAATGACCTAAACAGAATCATGTTGACTACACGCATGAGGTAACTCTATAACAAAGTCCATAATCATCACTTCTTACTTCTAAGTAGGGATGTTGAATTCCTAAAGTGTACTACTAGACCTCTGAAGCTCAACCTTTACCTGCTGACAATTTAAACACTTAGCCACAAACTCCACAATATCCTTCTTCATACCATTCCACCAATAGACTTTCCATAAATTGCGGTACACCTTAGTGGATCCTAGGTGAATGAAAGATCATGAACCATGAGCCTCTGCTATCATTCGCTACCTCAACCCATCCATATTTAGAATATATAATTTGTCATGACAAAGAAGTACACTATCTCTCTTTAGGGAGAAACCTCAACCTTTTAATTCTAAACTGCCTCTTTCAACCAAACAAAAATAGGACCTCTATATTGCTTTTATTTTACCTCAAAAACCAAATAAGATTCTAAACTATTCTGAACCTATACACTAGCTTCGGCCAAATCAACCAACTAAACAGCCAATCTAGCAAGCTGATGAACCTCACAGATTAAATCCTTCTTACTATCCTCCACATGACCAATATGCCCCATAGATAATATACTAAGGACATCGTCCATAATATTTACCTTACCCAGGAGATACAACACACTCATATCATAGTCTTTTAGTAATTCTAGCTACCTTCTTTGATGAAGATTTAGATCTTGCTACGTGAATACATACTATAAACTTTTGTGATCAGTAAATATGTCAAAATGAACCCCATAAAGGTAATGCCTCTAAATCTTAAACAAAATGAACCCCATAAAGCTAATGTCTCTAAATCTTTAAGGCAAAAATAACTGCTGCCAACTCAAGATCGTGAGTGGGTTAGTTCTTCTCATAATGTTTGAGCAGAGACATATGCAATAACCTTACCCCACTGCATCAGAACACAACCAAGACCAACTATAGAAATATTATAGTAAACTATGAATCCATCTAAACCCTGTGGTGGGGTCAATACTAAAATAGAAGTGAGTCAAGTATTTAGCTCCTAAAAACTCTTCTCATAAGAATTGGACCATAAAAAATTTGACTTTATTCGAAGTTAATCTAGACATGGGAGAAGAAATAGATGGAAATCCCTAAAAAAACCAGCTGTAGTAACTGATATCTGATAGAGAGATAGGTCTAGGCCAGTTTCGTACTGCCTCAGTCTTTTGAGGATCAACTCAAATTCCATTACCAGAAATAATGTGGCTAAGGAAAGATACTGACTTTAATAAGAACTTACACTTCCTAAACTTAGTGAATAATTGGTTATCCTTAAGGGTCTGCAAAATGATTCTCAAATGGTCTGCATGTTCACCTTCATAACGAGAATAGACGAGGATGCTATCTATGAAGATTATGATGAACATGTACAGGTACTTCTTGAACACTTTGTTTATAAAGTTCATAAAAGCTGAAGGGAATTAATTATTCCAAAAGACATAACTATAAATTTGAAGTGACCATATTAAGTTTTGAAGGTTGGCTTCAGAATGTCACTTTCTTTGACTCTAAATGGATGATAGACATATCTGAGATCTATATTAGAGAAATAATTGACACCCTAAAGTTGGTCAAATAACTCATCAATCCTGAGGAGAGGATGCTTATTCTTGATTATGACTTTGTTCAACTGATGGTTGTTAGTGCACATTCTAAGAGAGCCATCTTTTTTGCACATGAAGAGAACTGGGGAACCCCACCAGGAAACACTAGGCTTGATAAATCCCTTATTTAAGAGATCTTTTAATTGTTCTTTCAATTCCTTAAGTTTGACAAGAGCCATTCTGTAAGGTAGAATTGAAATAGGCTAGGTGTCTGGATAGAGATCTATTTTGAAGTAAATTTCCCTCTAGAGAGGAAATCCGAGTAGATCTTCAGGAAATACTTCAAAATACTCTTAACTACTAGAACAAATTCAAGACTTGGAATCTCATACTTTGAGTCCTTTACTCAGACAAGATGATAGATGCAACCCTTGGATATCATTTTACTTACCTTAAGGTCGGAGATGAATAGGCCTATAGGCGCGGAGGTACTACCCCTTTATTCTAAGACTGGATCATTAGGAAACTAGAGATGGACTATTCTTTTTCTACAGTCAACTGATGCATAACAAGAGTAGATCCAATCCATGCCTATAATGACATCAAAATCGGTCATCTCTAATTCTATAAGATTGATGGAGGTAACTTTTTGGGACACTGTGACTGGGCAATTCTGTACAACCATCTCAAATGATTCAACTACATTTGAGAGTGGACACTAAGAAAGATTCTGCAAGAATTTCTGGGTTGACCAAATTCTATGGCTATATAGGAGTCACGAAGTAAAGTGTGGCTCTAAGATTTAATAATGCATACACATAAAGGTAAAAGACTTGTAATGTACCTGTAACCACATTTGGAGAGCCTCCTTGATCCTGTTGAGTCTAAAGGGCATAAATTCGATTCACACGCTGTCTACTGGTGGCATTGGAAGTGGCACCCTTATAAGCCGGGCATCTTACTAGGACTGCTAAAGAGTTAGCTGGGCATTGCTAAAGATCATTTCTTCCTTATTGGGCAGCTACAGGAAATTACCTTATTCGATGGCCTGACTTTCCATACCTAATACATATATCTCTGCTTTCCAAGCACTCACTTTTATGGTTCTTACCACATCTCTTGTAAACTGGGTTGGTGCAACTACTATTCGTACTACCTTGAGATTTGGAGCCTGAGGCTCTATCCTAATTATCCTATCTGACTTAGGTATTGGAGCACTAGTAGAAAATTAGGTTAGAGCTAAGGATTTCTGGCAGAATTGAGGACGACTTCCACTTTTTGACCTCTGCTGAGAGAAGTTAAACCTACTAGTTCTACCTCTCAACTAACCAAAATAGCAGGAAATAAAATACTAGGATGAATAATTAACATAACGGGTCCTCGACTGATAAGGATTTACTAATGCTGCAATTGAGTGTCATAGGAATGGACTACGTGCAATTTGGGAACTGAGCGTCTGAACCTATATTATAAGAGAACTTATCACAAAAGAGAGTATGCAATTAGTACTTTGAATGTACTTGTACCTGAGATAGAAGCTAGCCGGTATATATATATACTAAGCATGAATGCATGAACATGAAAAAACATTGAATGCAAGACCATGTATAAACATGTATTGATATAATTTGAATAATTGGATGACTAAGATATTAAACACTTAGTCATGCAATCCTGAATTCGACATAATTTGAATAACTAGACTAAGAACTATTGTAGCTAACTACAACTAACATACCCTAATATAAGCTAATCAAGGTCCTACTTGAACCCTAGTTGGAAGGGTATTGACACCTTGCCAAGGGTATCAACACTGGCTAGCGTGGATCCACTAATCTAATGTCTCAAAGGACAAGGGTGTCAAGCCTAAATTGATGAGTAACACCGAAGAGGTTATCACGCCTAAACTGATGGGTGGACCCTCATAACTTGTATTGGCAATGTAGTTTTGGCTTAGGGACTACTACCAATGACTCTGCCTAACTGACGAGGGAGCCGTCATCCCTCCATTCACTCGGTGCTAAGTGTTACTCCCAACTAAATGACTCTGAAGTTTAACTTAAACATTTAACTAAAACATAAATTGAATAATGATATGCTTAATTCATGGTATTCTTAAATTAATACTACATACATAACTAAAGGAATAATGAATATGTAAATTGATGCATGTTTAAAATCTTTGTATCGAGTGTTCATAATCCACCGGCATAGACTAATGCAACTGATTGTAAAAGTGGTAATACTAACCATAGCATGGAAAATCATAATTAATACTCAACATATCAATAATTGATTTTGATATAGACAATGAATATTATCAAATATATGGAAACATAATTCTCATGAGGGAACATATTTTCATGGTACATAATCAAACAACTAAGAGAAAGAGATGATAAATTCATATTTAACTTTGAACTCTATTAAAAGGGATAAAGGGTTTGTATTTGTAAATTTTGGGAATTTCTTGGGACTCAATGGATGGAAAGAGGCCCATTGATGAATATCCCATATACCTGAGAATAGATGCCTTGGTAAAATCTTTAAAGTTGATTTTGTTTTTGGGAAACCCTAGTTTGCTCTTGAGGAAGAAGGGAATCACTTTATTTTGCTAAGAAAAGTGATTTTTTGAAATTATGAGGTATTAGGGTAGTTTTAATTCACCAATTACTAATGTTGGGGTATCCAAACGATGTGGGTTTAGGGTTTAAAAAAGAAAAAATACAAAAACACTCTTATTAAAAAGGTGTAGAAATTCAGTTCCCAATCATTATGATTCACCTTACAACTCGTTATGACTAACTACAAGTTGTTAGGTAGAGTCATAATCTGAGGCTTAATTCTTGGATCCTTTACTGGTCAGGCTATGGATGTACACAATGACTCATAATGTTTAACTACGAGTCTTATGCTAGAATCATAACGCTGTAATAGATTATTGGTTGAATGCTTCTATGACTACAAGTCCTTTCTAACAACTCATAATGTCTGATTACGAATCATGGAGTGAAGTCGTGGTCACTGGAATGAAACTGAAGATTCTTTCTATTTTGACTATGACTACTCATAATGACTCGTAACGTCTGATTATGGGTCATCACATGAGTCACAACCACTGGTAGCTGACTGATACTTAATGGGAAAATTGCATAACTTCTTGCCACGATATCAGATCGAGGTGAGAGTTGGAGCATTGGAATGCCAACTTAGTGACCTATCTTTTGCGGTATTTAAAGGTTGAAAATTTGGGGTTTATAGTAATTCACAATGCCAAGGTAATATGAATTTTGAGAATACGTTAATTCAAATTAGCAGAATCACCCTAACTTCTTATTGGGTGGAAACCAAGGAAAGAATCCAAATAAGTATTGAGGACAAGGAAATTAGAATCTTCTGCAATAGGCTCAGGGCAGTCAGGCTAACTATCAATCAAGAAATACTAAGGAAATACTAAAATAAATCATGAAAAATAAAGCATAAATGGCATCATGCATAGAGAATTAGTAATTGGATAATAAAACCTTAAAGGTTTAATTGGGTCAGCTTGCTGGGATATATAACACTAGGACTTAGAGAGGTCTATCCAGTGGCATAGATCCAAATCCTAAGCAAGTGAATGTGGTGTCTACTTTTAGGGGTTTGGAATGGGAGAATACATAGACCAAAAAGGTGACTCACAAAGTTTAGGCTAGGGATGAGGAGAAACACGAGGATGAAAAAGTTGAAAGTAGTGAGAATAATTTAGCAAGTGTAAATCTACCTCAAACATCCCATAGAGGCTAAAAAAATAAAAAGATGAAGCATGCTACCAAAAGTGTATTGACTTATTGAAATAGGTTCATATTAACCTTCCTCTTATTGATGTTTTGCAAGGAGACCCTAAATATTCCAAGTAAATCAAAGACATTATTACAAATAAGAACTGATTTATAGAATATTCCACTGTTGCACTTACTGAAGAGTGAACCTCGAGGATCAGATTAGACTACCTACTAAGCTTAAGAATCCAGGAAGCTTTACTATTTAACTTATAATTGGGCAATTAGTTAGTGCTCGAGGCTTGTGTGATCTTAGTGCAAGTATAAATATCATGCCCACCTCTTTGTTAAAGAAGATAGGGTTAGGTAATCTAAGGCCTACCATAGTGGTATTACAATTGGTTGACTGCTCACGTACCAGACCTGATGGAATAGTGAAGGATGCATTAGTGAAAGTAGGTTCACTCGTATTTCTAGTGAACTTCATTATTAGATTTTGATGCAGATTCAGAATTTTTATTTATTTTGGGATACCTCTTTTTGGATATTAGACACATATTGATAAATGTTGTTGTCGGGCATAAAACTATGCGAGCTCATAAGGTGTTTGATGTGTATAAAGCAATGAAGTTTCCAGCTATTACTGAAGAACTATCTACCATCACAAGTACATAACTTGAGTTGGAGCTACCACTTATTACTTCTAAGGATACCTTGGAGAGATCTTTAGTGGGATATGATATATTTGGTGATGTGAAAGCAACTAAGATGGTTCAAATTTTGAATATTGCAAGTGTTTTAATCCATAAGGATGCATTTGAGCCCTTGAACAGGCCTCTTAGAGCTTCTCGCAAGTCATATATTGAGGAAGCGCTAAAATTGGAGCTAAAAGCTCAACCCTCACTTCTTAAATATGATTTTCTTGGGGATGATGATACTTTACGTGTGATTCTCTCTATAGGATTATCTGTTCTACAAGTTGAAGAGGCTTTAGTAATAGTAAAAAGGAGGAAGAAAGCTATTGGGTGGTAGATATCAGACATACATGGGATAAACCCTACCTATTACATGCACAAGATATTTATGGAAGAAGGTCATAAACCTAGTATGTAGCATCGAGGAAGTAGAATAAAAAAATGATCAAGTGGCTTAATACAAGCATAGTGTATCCTATCTCCAATAGAAAATGGGTTAGTCCCATTCAGTGTGTTTTGAAGAGAGGACTATGACAGTCATGACTAATGAGAAGACAATATCGACTTGCATAGTAATCAGGTGGAGAATTTGTATGGATTATAGAATGCTTAATGATGCTACCTACAAAGATTATTAACCAATTCCTTTTATTGATCAAATTCTAGATAGAATTGATGGATGAGAGTATTATTACTTCCCAGATAAGTAATTTGGATAAAATTAGAAAGCCATAGATCTAGAGGATCAAGAGAAGATGACATTCACCTGTCCTTATGGGACATATGCTTTCAGAAAAATGACCTTTAGATTGTGGAATACAGTAGCTACATTCAAAGATGTTCGATGGCCAAATTTTATGACATGCTGGGGGACTTCGCGGAGGTATTTACGGATGATTTATTTGCTTTTGGTAATTCCATTGAAATGTGTTTGCAAAATCTAGAAAAGGTCTTAGCGAGATATGAAAAAACAAATCTGGTGCTGAACTAGAAAAAATGTCACTTTTTAGTCAAGAAAGGAATAGTCCTTGGCCATAAAGTGTTGCAAAAATAGAGGTAGAATGATCCAAGGTAGAGGTTATAGAGAATTTTCCACCCCTAGCATCAGTCAAAGAATTATACAGTTTTCTCGAGCATGCTGGATTTTATAAGAGGTTCATAAAATATTTATCAAAGATAGCAAGATCGATGTGTAAGATGCTTGAAAAAGAGGTAAACTTAGAGTTTGGGTTTGATTGTATGAGAGTATTCAAGGACTTGAAAAATAAATTGACAAAGACTCTTATATTGATTGCTCTAGACTAGGATTTACCTTTTGAACTAATATATGATGTGGGTGATGTAGCTATGGGAGCTATGCTGGGGTAGAGAAAAGAGAAGGTCTTTCATTCAATTTATTATGCAAGCAAGTCTCTAGATATAACTCACACTAATTACACTATAATGGGAAAAAAATGTTTGCTCTGGTATATGCATTTGATAACTTCAGGTCTTACTTAGTGGGTACCAAAGTGATAGTGTACATAGATATTCCAGCCATTTGATACTATTTCATTAAGATGATAAACACCATCTAATTTGGTGGATATTGTTGTTGCAGGAATTCAATTTAAAGGTGAAAGAACAAAAGAGGCCAAAAAATCAAGTAGCGAATCATCTCTCTAGGTTGGAGAGTTGGTCTTATGTAGTAGAAGATGGCAATATTCAAGTGGATTTCCCGATGAGAAACATATGACATTGAGTGTAATACCATGATATTCATACATTGTAAACCTAGTTTTGATTGGGGTGTACCCATATACAACAACAAGACACAAAGAAAGACGTTGTACCATGAGTCCTAATTTTACACATGGGATGAGCCATATTTGTTTATATAGGGGTCTAACCGAGTAATCGGAAGATGTACCAGAGTATAAAGTGAAGCAGGTATTAGACGTATCATTCATCTTCATATGGAGGCCATCATGGTGGTGAGTGCATAACTCATAAGGTACGACTATTCAGTTTCTTCTAGCCTACCTTATTTAAAGATGCGGTGAGATTTGCTAAAGAGAGTGTGTTCAGTCACAACACATGGGTTCTATTCCGAAAAGTCATAAAATGTCTCTGAATAAAATTGTAGAGGTGGAGATATTTGATATATGTGGAGTAGACTTCATAGGCTCATTTTCTCCTTTAAATGGAAACACGTACATTCTAGTTACATTAGATTATGTTTCTAAGTAAGTGAAAGCCGCAACACTCCTTACCAATGACGCAAAAGTGGTTGTTAAGTTTTTGACAAAGTACATATTTACAAAGCTGGGGATCTTAAGAACAGTTATTAGTGATGGTGGTACACATTTCATCAATAATTAGTTCAGGAATTTATTGGCCAAGCATGGGGTAAGACACAAGGTGGCTACAACTTATCATCCCTTAATGAGTGGCCAAGTGGAGGTTTCAAATCATGAGGTAAATTAGATTTTACAAAATACGGTGAATGCACAGCGCAAAGACTGGGCATCAAAGCTTAATGATGTACTATGCACATACAGAACAATGTATAAGACTCATATTGCTACATTACCCTACAAATTGGTATTTAGAAAAACATGTTGAGTTAGAACATCAAGCATACTGGGACAGAAAGAAATTGAATCTAGATGTTGAGTTTGTAAAATAGAAGCGACTATTACAATTACATAAGTTGGAGGAATTTTGATTGTATGCCTATGAGAATGCAAAGATCTACAAGGAAAAGACCAAAAAGTGGCATGACAAACATATTGTGCCCCACTCATTTAAGCCCAGACAAAGGTGTTGGTGTTTAGTTTGGGATTGAAGTTGTTTCTTGGTAAGCTTAAGTCTAAATGGTATGGGCCATTCCAAGTGGCGATGAATGCTCATGGGGCCGTTGGAATGGTTGATAAAGAGAAAAGTACGAAGTTCTTAGTGAATGGGCAAAGAGTTAAGCACTGTTGGGGTGAAGAGGAGGATTGATAGAGGGCGTCATTGCAACCCTTTAATAAGTGATTATAAGCTGGGTCATTCCGCAATTTTAAATTAGGCACTACATGAGAGGCAACCCATGAATGTAATGTAATCGTCCAGGTATTTTATTTGAAAAAAAAGAAGAAAAAATGAGAAAATCAGAAATACAGAAAGAAGTGTTGAGCCACAACCAAAACTACGATGCCTGATGGGAGGCCACTCATATTATTAATATGTTATTGTTATTTTTGATGTAAAATTACAGGATTCAGGAATGTTGTGATACTGATGAGGGATTAAAGTGTGCTAAAATTTCTTTTGTAAAACAATGTGGCATGAAAAAATATCGAGGTAAGAAAATTAATGAATGCTAAAAAATGGGGGAACAAAAAAAGTACCCCAAGGGTGAATTCCAGTGTGCCTCCATGTCAAGGGCATGCCATGCTCCCTATCCTCCATGATAAAGGCATGGAGCACTTGGATTAAAAATACCAGAGTTGCATTCTAGTGGTGATCTGCGATAGGAGCATGCCACGCTCCCTATCCTCTACGATAAGGGTGTGGCATACTGGGATTAAAAATCCCAGAGGCATATCCTAGTGGCGATCCATGATATAAGTGTTCCACACTCTTTATAATCCATGATAAGGGTGTGGAACAAAGATGGGTTTTGAGCAACAATTAATTAAAAAAATATTAGGTTAAAACCTGACCCACCCATTTTTTAAAACCCAAAATCCCCAATTCTCTCCCATTTAAGTCAAACCTAGCATGCTACCTTCCAAAATTCTCTCAAAATAGTAGTATACACAACAAAAATTTCTTCTAAGTCCTCTGTCTTCTTCAAAATCACGAGCAAGGTAAGTCTATTACTTATTTTTCTTTGTTACCCAAAATTTTTGATTCGAATTTTACTTAATGGATTTGATTTTTACAAGTTGGGTATGATTTTTACAATTTATTTTGGAATAAGTATTTTTTTTATATTGTGTTTTGGGAATGTATATGCAAATAGTGCATGAATTTTTATGGGAAGGTTGATCACTGTATTAAAAGTATGACCACTTAAAGATAGAATGTTTGGGTGTTATAATTTCATGATTAATATTGAGTGATATTGTTCTAATGTCGTGAAGCATTCATGGGTGAGAGTAGGAAGTGTGTTTAGTCATTGCTAGTAAGCTTGGTATTCTTTGGGGTTTTGTGAAAAAGTACATAAATTGAAAAACTTGCTAAGTTTTGCACCCAAAGTAGACATTGTCTTTGGTGTGGTGGGAATTGTGTGAACTTATGATGTGCACATTAATTAACATTGATTGAAGTCTGAGTAAAGCATTGCAGGCAACACGTAACCTCTTAACATGATACATTGACACCAATGATGTGGTCATGCGAATGTTAACATGAGTAATAAAATGGTCAAATGCATGGATATGTAATGTGAACATGTATTAATACGGGTGAAAAGGGGAAGTCTGAGTACCCTACTTTTGAACTAATACACCTATGCTAGTAACTAAGTATGGGGTAGCCCCTAAAGCCTTTTGCATATGGTGTTTGCTAGTTTCGTAGGATTTGACTTGACATGGATCTTTTATGTTGTTTTTGGTAGTCACCATGTCTACCAGGCGACAAAAAGTTAAAGGAGTTGGTCCCTCGGGCAAGGTAAGAAAAAAAGTTTTCCCTGTGACTCATGTACCTAAGGCCCCGGTAGTTCCACTAGGCCAAATTCAAAGTCTTTGGACTCGGTGGGTATTGGACGAAGGAAAAAAGTGGTACGTCAAATTATGCCTCAGATGAGATAATTATAGGGAAATCTCGAGGAGGGAGTTTCCAAACATTGTATGACATATTGAGTAGTTGAGAATGACTTTCATCTTTAAGCAGCTGACTGAGTGTAACTTGTATCTGATAAGGGAGTTTTATGCTAATTGGGACCTGTGGCAGCCTAATTTTATGGTCTAGATTAGGAATAAGTAATTAAGTTTAAGGTAGATAACTTGAATGTCCTCTTGGGTACTTCTGAATTTGCCCCTCTTTAGCTAAGATAGCTAAACATTGTGCCACCATATGCTGTTGTTAGACATTTTCTATGTGTACATAGATCGATGACTAGGTGGATTTGCCACAGAGTAGTGGGTTATCATTTGGAATTTTCCTATGCCCATATGAATAGGAAAGCATAAGTATGGTCAAAGACTGTTTATCACTATCTCATTCTAGGAAATCATATGATAGAGGTCATACAAGATCGGGTTTGCTTGGTTTAAACTTTTGATGTAGGATAGTTTTGAAATTTACTTTGGAGCAGTGATTAAGTCTGAAATAAAGAAGGCAACCAACTATCATGGCCCAAGGTATGATTTTGGTGGGTTGCTTATGATATTTTTGTGGGGGCATGACATTGAGGAGGAGGCTTTGGACTATAGGCCGCAGTTGGAGATGCGTCAGGTGGATGTGACCCAAACTAGAGCTCTTGGTATTTCTCACTGGCCGTATTGACACTAGCTGAGTGTCATGCTTAAGATGATAAGATTACAACCTATATGTATGGACTATAGATGTTGTAGATTTAGGTTGGAGCTAGAGCTGCTACTAGAGAGGAGATATCTAAGGTGGAGCTCAATTTTTGAGTCACCATGCAAGAGTTTTATTGAGGGTTGGTTCTAACTTTATTGATACAGTAGAGGATGATATTCCTACAGATGAGGACAAAAGCCTACAAGATTAAAACATTTAGTCCGATTGATGATGATATTGATCCAGACTTGGGTGATAAGTGCTTGGGCCCTCATATTGATGATGGCATGGATGATTGACTGGGGAGTTTTTTTCAAACACCTAAATTTTGTTCTTGTTTTGTCTTTGCAAGCACTGGGGACAATGCTACATTTTTAGTGTGGGGTAGGAGATTACTCTTGCTCTGTGATATGGTTTTGTTGATTATAGATAGTATTTTGTTTTGTTAATTTTGACTTTTGAAAGACAATTCAGCAGTTAAAATTCAGCCTATAATAATTAAATATTCAAACTTATGGTTATGTAATAGCTAGTAATATTTAGTTCAGTTAATTCATTATTTTTGTTTTCGGTTCCCCGACTCCTATTTTTGGTTATTTTCTTGAGGACACTCCTATTGAACTGAGTAGGATTGACTTTATTAGTTTCTAGAAGTAGATTTTTTCGGATAAATGCCAATAACAAGTCATAGTTTAGGTACCTTTCTCGATGATGGATGGATGATGATCGTCCTAAGAAGAATTAGTCATAGGGAATGAGTAGGATGTTGTCACGATTCGAGCTGAGTCCCTGGACGCGACGATCATCTCGAACCACGAAGGCCTGAGAGACCCCTTACCATACTATTATTAGCATAATCCATACCTAAATCAAAGTGTGGAAGATATAATAATATTCAATGGAAACTTATAATCAAAAATGTGTCGACGAAATTATGACAATACAATATTCAAATTCCATCTACAAAGCCTCTAGTGAAAACTAACTATCTTGGCCGAGTCAAAGCCCCTGGATCGGCCACATATTTAAATACTCGACATATGAGTTAATGCCTTCCGATGTAAGGGAGGCTCGCCAAATTATAGAAGTCTAGGGAGAATCTACTACTGAGCTGGACCCTAGGACTGGGCCGCTGAACTTGTAGATAGGGGGTCAATACTCAAAAGTAATGGTATATGGAACAATCCAAAAATAACATATACTTCCTAAAACATAATGGAGAGTAGTTTGGAAACAATTTAGCATAATATATATAAAATATAGATGGGCATAATATGAAAAGCTTCAATTCATGCTTGCAAAACATTGATTCAACTCTTTGCTTTAGTTCTGAGCTAGATGGTATATGATATATTTCTAAAATCCCACGAGCTATATGTAATCCGCCCCTGACTCAGCGGCCAAGACCTCAATCCAAGTTTGCTGCAATGATTAGAGTATCAGTAAAGGGGACACACAAGATCACAAAGCAGGGTGCCATAATCCTCAATCAAGTAAAAATGTCATGGTAGTGCACAAGATCACAAAACATGGATCCTAACCATAGTATTAAATTGGGATGACATGAATCAAAAGTACACAAGATCACAAAGCAGGGTACCATAATCCTACGTCGGCAAAACACGATTTCCAGCGATGAGTCTTTCATCTCGTGCTTTCTTCGGGTAACCATCTAAAACTCTTTAATCCCAATTTTAGTCTCTTACAACCATTATTCAAGTAAAATATTCATTTCTTTCATATTAAGGGCACTCTATAATAGGTATCGTCATACCTAAACTTCCAAGCCATATCATATCATATCCATAGAACTTTTCATCCAAAAATATGTTAATGACCACCAAAAGATTTATCATATCATATTAGAGTTCTTATTTCAAAAGTACATGAAAACTTATGCAAAAAAATTCTCCTTTCAATACTTTAACATATGTTGGTCATCTTCTTCGTCAATCACATGAAATTCTTCATTTAACACAAAAGGACATTTATCAATAATCAACACCTCATTGAACACATTTAAAAATAACAATGCATATTTCATAAAGAGGAATTTCATACTCATGTTTATCATCATTCATTAAACATCCACCCAACAATAATCAATAAAAAATCTCATGATAAAAAAAGGGGGGGGGGGTTATAGTTCATGCTCTCAAATCCACTTCAAAATTCGTAACACGTTACGCTAATAAATTTCATCATGCTAGAAGGGTCTTGTAATTCATGTTCTTAAATTACTTTTGAAAACTCATAACATACATACACATGATTATATTTTAAATTCACGGAAAAACCTCATGATAAACACATACTTTCATCAAAATGGGTTCATGAATGTATGCTCTTCAAACGATTTTCAAAATCTAATACATATAAATACATATATATATATATATATATATATATATATATGTATGTATACCTGTAAAACTTGATAAAATGGTAAACTTAATCCCATGAGATTTAGGCTAGTCCTAAATACCTTTTGACGGAGAAAAATCAATGAGAACTTAGAGAAATTAGACCCCCAAAGCTTGAATTCCTCAAACCCCAGGTAGTTTCTCCTCTCTTTATTATGGAGAGATGGTTAGGGATTTTGTTAGGTGAAAATAATGTGTTTAATACTTAATATTCATCCAAAGAGGGTTGGGAATGGTTATGGGATGATAAAAGACCTTTATGCCCTTAAAATAAATCAAATGGAACACTTTTTGATGCCCCGAAAATGCATTGCGACGCACGACCAAAGCAAAGATGAGGCAGCATGCTTTGGCGATTGCTCCACAGTGCAGGGACAACACGGACCCTAGACAGTGCCTCTTTCAAATAGTCATAACTTTTGACTCCAGATTCGAATTGACGAACAATCTATAACTTTTGACGAACAATCTATAATGTATATTTATGTATATTTATCTCCAAGGATGTTCCCACGCTAAGAAAATATTATTCACACTTATATCTAAGTAGAAATCATAGGGTTCGGGTCTATAAACGTAGGAAAGATAGTTCAACTTTAGCCTGAAAGTGCGGGGTGTCACATTATCTTCCCCTTTGGATCATTCATCCTCAAATGATGGGTAGAAATGTTTTGAAGCTGTAGAAGTATGGAATAAAGGAAATAAGAATAATCTAAGAATATTATCTCAACAATACATACGTAGACCTCAAGAAGAACTTCATGTTTAATAATGAAAGCATTGAAATTCAATTCTAAATCTGGAAATTTATATCATACGCATGAAAATACAAAAATAGCCATGCAATTCATCATCTAAATCACTTAAAATCTCATAATCTTCAAATAATAATATTTGGGTATGAATCCTAAATTAAAATTCCTGGGTAATCATACAAAATCATGTATCTTTATAATTAAAGCTAGTTTTGGGCACAAGGATGAAAAAATTATCCTTTCTCATAATCCCACATACCTTAATTGATGAAGTTGATAAAGAAACTTGAACTTGAATTCCTATTTGTGCTTTTGAAGATAATTTCTTGAAGTTCTTGAATTTGGAATCCTTAATTTTGAGTTATCTTGGAAAAAGAATGGAGGAATTTGGATTTCTTGGGGATGAAGATTTGATGTTCTAGGGTTTCTTTGAGAGAAAATTCATAAAACATGAGCATTATAGGCTTAGAATAGGTTTAATCCTTTGTTATTCACGATTTGGGGGCATGGAAAAAGACTAAATTATCTTTTTAAAATTTTACTCAGAACTAAAAATCCTGATTTTCCTCCCACCACTCCGCATCACTATCCCAGTGGATTACTTGAAAAAGGACGATCGTATTTCAAGCCTCTAGTGCAACGCGGCATAATCGTGTTGCGCCACTGGAAAAAAGATGAGTGCTATTTTGCACTCCACCGCAATGCGGTGTCTGTTTAATTGGGAAATTTGGCGCGATACAAGCTAATACGATGAGCTAATGAAATGGGATGAACGGGAACTAGAGCTTCAACATGATGTGGTCCAATTTTGGTTCTTCACTGGAATTGGACAATTGCGAATTTGTCCTTCACCACGATGCGATGCTTATTGCGGTGATCTACTGCTTTCACTAAAAGCGCCATAACTTCTTAACTGAGTATCGGATTAAAGCAGAATTGGTATCGTTGGAAAGCTAATTCAATTATCTACACATTGAAGGGTCTAAGCTAGAAAATTATACTCGTATCAAGAGTTGTTCATTTTCTTAAAGTTGACCCTTAGCATTCTAGAAGCTAAACTAAGCTAGAAAAAGTATGGGGTATTACACATTTGGATTTGAAACTTATATCCCCATTTAATAATGTAGTTGTAAGACATATTCGAATAGGTTATTTAGAGGATGACCATTACCGGATCATACATTTAACCTCGTGGCTCGCAATTTGAGATAAAAAGTTTAGTGAGACACACAAATGCTAAACATGATTATATGACATGTCATAACCCTGGAATCCCTCTAATTAGTGGTTATAACTTTGCTAAAATTGTACAAAACACTTTTCTTCATTCACGTATTTTTAGAAAATAAAAACTCTTACAAACCCTTGATATGCTACAACACTTTCTTGAAATATTATTAATTACTCAATTGGGTGAATTTCTAAACTAGTAGTACCTATGGGTTTGATATTCGGCTCAATTAGAGCTGTACATCTCACATTTTTGAGCTAGAATTTTAACCATCCTTCCTACATGTATAGACTCAAACCCAATGATTTCTTTCTAGATATAAGTGTGAAGATCAAGTCTTTAGTGTGGAATATCTTTGAAGATGAATTGAGGTAATAGAAATATCCTAGCTCAAAGTTGAGTTGAGAACTTTCCTACAGATTGAGTTTAGTAGATTTTATTACTTAGGTCAAATTCCAATGACCATTACTCATAGAATATAAGGATTTAGGTGGCCAACTACCTACCAAATTAAAAGTCTTCGATTATTCTTTCCAACGCAATTGACCACTTATCAATACAAATTTTAAGTAAAATTTTATAGGCGTTTTAGTGGTTTTTTGAGGTATCTGATTGTCCGTGGAAGGAACAACTGATGTCTCATGATTGGGATGCATGAGGAATAGTTGATACCGCATGATTGACTGCAGGAGGCATGTTTGGGACCATGCTATTTGGCCTACAATGTGACCTCTGCTTCCCCGACGTAAAAATATATTTTTCTCTTATTAAATCAAGGGAAAAATTGTCCTTTAAACCCTTGTAACCCCCCTTATCTATTTTTACTCCCCAAAATCATCACAAAGTATGAGAGTCATTCCTAAATCCCTAATTCCCTCTCTCTTTGAAAACCTCAAACTCCGAAATCCTAAAGTATCAAGAAGGGTCAAAGATTATAGTTTCTTCTTAATGTCTTCTTACCAAATGTTTCATAAAGGGTATGTGTAATGAATTCAAGTCAAGT
Organism: Capsicum annuum; assembly: GCF_002878395.1. Taxonomy (NCBI): domain Eukaryota; kingdom Viridiplantae; phylum Streptophyta; class Magnoliopsida; order Solanales; family Solanaceae; genus Capsicum; species Capsicum annuum. The sequence goes on along the minus strand of NC_061115.1, from coordinate 149,788,724 downwards.
TAGTCTTCATATTAATTTCAACTGAGGGTTCAAGCCTCAATGTTAAGGATTCAAGTTTTTCTCAAATTTCTTTCATAAAAAAGGCATGTTGAACACTCCTTTACTTTAAGTATTGTTATATTATGCTAAATTAATTGGTAATTATGTGTTTTTAATGGTTGTTTGAAACTAGGGTTGAGGCTTTGGTTGTGAAAGCTTTATATTTTTTTTCCTCTTGATTTAATGGTTTTCTATGTATGGATAACGGGTCTTGAAACTTAAATATGATACATGAAAATGTTAGAATTGGTACTATGGATTTACAAATTTTATGGGCTATGCATTATAAATATATGACCCTCAATCCATTTCAAAACTTAATTTTAAATGAGGATTTTAGATGTTTATTCTATCTCTTGAAATACTGTATGGTATAAAAATGGGAAAAGGTTTAAATGACTCTTTTAAAGCCCTTGAGGACTATGGTTGTGACTTTTGAAAACTTTAGGGGGCCAAAGATTTCAAGATGGATTTTGGATTCAAAAATGTTTCACTGGAAATACTACGGCATAACATGAATGACTTGCAAGTATTTGGTATGACGAAACCAATATGTAAATACCTTAATAAAAGACTCCATGGTTAGAGGTTTATAAAATATTTTAATTTAGCTTAAATGAGAATAATATGTAAATGCATTAATAAAAGACTCCATGGTTAAAGGTTTATAAAATATTTTAATTGAGCTTAAATGAAAATTGTGTAGCTTCACCGGGAAAGAGTACGTCTTTATGATCAATACTCAAAACTTATGTTTTGCCGATATAAGGATGTCGTACCTTAATTGGATGATGGATGGTGTCCTTAATATGAGGATAATATAGTGACTCTAGTCTATTGGTGATTTTATCCAATATCTGTACTTGCGACAAACATGGATTGAGGCTTCACCGATAAGGGAGTACCGGACCCATATAGCCTGTGGGTTACTGGAGGTCAGTGAAAAGCTATATAGTTCAGGAATTAAGTTTAGATGGTCATGTTTTTATGTTCTGTGTCTCCTGTCCCTTATTTTATTACTATTATGGACGATGAGTATGAGCTTTATGACTAGTTTTATAAATGAATATTTTATCCTTTACCATCCTCAAATGCTAAATCATTTCATGATGTAGGTTCAAAGTCATTTTACATTATTTTGTGCAACACTAGGGTGTTCATAATCTCTCTTGGATATTTGGTAAGAAATGGTGTGGCATCCATCATTCGAAAGTCATTTGTACTTTTCACTTATATTTCTATTCTAGTACTTTATGATTTTTATGGTATAGTCGGAGCCAAGTCCCAACTTAGGAGTAATCTTAAAATTAGAGGATTCTTAGACAGTGTTGGGTAATTGGTTTGGATTTTATTCTTAAGATATGAATGTTACTTTATTTAAAAGTTGAACTCCCTTTCTTATGGTCTTGTTTCTGCAAATTTAGTTTTGACTATGCTTATGATGTAATACTAACGTATCATCTCAAGTCTTACTAGTTTGGGATTCCCACCACGACCAAGACACGGTTGGGGTCATGAAAAGAGGTACTATAATACTTGTTTGATCACGTACACTTATGTGTGCAGTAGGCCACAACTAGTTCAAGCGAGGCCATCTAGTGGCCCTCCCGAGTTGTAGTGCGATGTGAGGGCTAGGTCTTGGTCTCTCCCAACATGACACATGGCCTCTTTTTAATGTTAATTGACATACCCATACTTGTATCAAATGAATTCTACTCAATATAAGGGTAATATAAGTTCATTTTTGGCTCCAAAAAGGCATGCAAACATGCGGGCCATTACAATAAACAATGAATTCTATATGGAAAAGACATGCCCTTAAATATATAATTTTTAACATATGGTTTATGAGATGATATGGAGCTTAGACTCATTGTAGTAAGATTTATGAATATTATGACATCCATACATGTCTATTATTATTTATGAATATTTTTGACATCCAGGTATGTCATATAATATGATATGAGCACTATTATATTTTGAGATAATTATTTAGCACCGATAGAGCAAGCATTCTATATAACATGCCACCGTAGGATAAAGGTCTTTCATTAGTTGAGGTTGACATTTTTTCCCCTTTTTAGGAGAATTTTCAGGATCCTTATGTTTATAATTCCAAATTATTAGTTTAGAACAACCTTTTATAGTATGGTATATGAAACTGGATTCATGATGCTTACATGACTTATGTCGGTCATAAGACACTCCTATTAAGAGATTTAACTTCATATTTGTGGTATTCATGATATTATACTTATACCATTTTTGTATGATATGATCTTAATATGTATTATTTTAAAAAAATTCCTTATTTTATTCTTTTAAACTATTTTACCTTCAATTGGCATGATTTGTTATGAAATCTCTAGTTTTGATCACTGTCTTTGAATCATTCTATGATTATACTTCTGTTATTGGATTTGACCCCTATATACTCAACACATTTAAATATACTAATTGGATACTTTTTTTACCTATATTTTCCGTGTAATATAGATATGGGTGATCGTTCTCAGGCACATGACTAGTAAATAACATATCAGGTTTCAGCAGCGGTGAACCCTCATCATTCAGGGACCTATCTTAGTTGTTCTTTTCATTCTTATTACAAACATTATTTTATGAGTAGCTAGAGGCCTAGTCCTGATAGATTATTTTATTCAGTTTCAAAGGCTTTCGGACATCAATCTAGTGATTCATGTTAGTCTTTCAGGCTTTCCATAGCTTATACACTATGGTCATAGTTTATATTTTAGAAATTATCTTTTTAATCTCATTATAGCTTAAGTTTCATGTAATATTCTTAGTTATTCTATGCCAAGGGTTAGCTTGAATTACCTGTAGTTCTAAGTACTATGTCTTAGCTAGAGTGTAGATTCAAACTGTGACAAACTTGGTATTAGAGCACAGAGTTCAAGAGTTCCAGGGTGTCTGAAAAGTTATGTATAGTAGAATCTTACTTATGATGTGTTGTACACCACACCTATAATCGAGAAGCTATAGGGTGTTTAGCAAAGATTTTCCTTGCTTTCATACCCCAGTCATGCAATAAAGTTATTCTCTAAGAAACTTATGCAGATTCACGCATTATTCTAAATTCCTCCAACTATGGCTCATCTTTTATGTAATTGAAGCAGTAAATTCCAAATTCCAACCAATAGGGCACTCTCAAATAGAACCATCATACATTTCATAAATAGCATAAAAGTCTTGAGACGAGCAAGTTAGTGTGTTTTATCCTTCAATTCAAACGCTTACGTACTTATTCATATGAATCATATTGTTAAACAAAAATATGATATGTAGTTAGATTATTCTTTAACCATAAAGTTACCTAGATTATTAGATAGAGTTATCATTCGAGGGATAATATCACTTAGGGTGTTATGAGCCATAAGTAGTAGAACGACCTCAAAGTTGGGGATAGGAATTTAGAAGTGTAGTGACTAGAAAGGTGGGGATAGTGATTGGTTAAATTATATGTATATATCTATGTATTTCATTTATGTAGAATTGAGGTGATATGTCTTTAGGTGATAAGTAGGAGGTAGCAAATGCCGTGTAGATTTTATGGTAGAAGGTAGAGATAAAGTTATTGGCTAAGGTGACTTAGAATATGCTTGAACTAGGAAAGATGTTTTTGATGGCCTGCCACTATGTTATAAAAATATAGGTCATTAATGAAAGTATAATATGGTTAAGGATAGATAGATCTAGGTTGTGCTTTGTGATTGTGAAAAGAAAATTGCTTGATGTGAGTTATGAAGATAGTTTAGACGTATGGATGAATAAGTAGTAGTGATGTGTGAAAGGTTGATATGATAATGAACTATAATTATATAGACCGTAAGATTAAGATCAAATATTATTATCATTAGGTTTTAGTGGATTAGTGTTTCTTAATTTTTTTGATCTAGTAGCCGCTAAGCTAGAATAGTATGTGAAGTTGTATTGTTAATCATGTCAAGTATTAGACACTAAGTTTCAACTGTGGATGATCATCAAGGTGGAAATAATAATATCTTAGGGGTAGTGATGCTAGTTATATAAAAGTGAGCTAGTAGGTTTGAAATAATGTTCGCAAGGTACTATGTGACTGCATGATATTCTAAGATTATCAAGTATTGTGTGTGCTGAGTTAGTACCCTTGAGTTGCTAAGTTTGAATAAGGCTAGTTATATTGTATATGGTGTTCTTAATAGCTAAATTGAGGTGTTATAGATAGACGATGTTGAGTCTCTTGGTATAATTTAATTCTCATTGTTTCATTTGAATATGAATTTAGAGGTGTGATGTGATAACACTCAAACTACACCTCTCATGTGAGAATGTAAGTAATCGTTGTTAATATATAACCCAACTAGGTTGGGGTCGAATCCTACAGGGAATATGGTGTGAACTTAAGTCGTTTGCGATTTAATCAACTGATAGTTGGATGTTTCCAAAAATAGGGGTTTTGGATATTAGAAAATAATTTTTGGTCATTTTAGTTTCAGTGTTTGTAATCAAGAGTTTATGAAAAACCAGAATTATGTTCACTATGGGTTTTGGTACTTGACAGATGCTAATAGTGATTCAAGATTCTCACGATAGGTAGGATCAACAGATTGTCTTTATTGAAGTTATGCCTAAATGTCTCTTGACCTACTTAAGCATTTAATTACCTAATCCTCTCGGACTTAGGAAATTTATATTCACTGACTAGACTTCACCTAAGGTCAATTAACCTTGTTGCAGCGTCAATTATTAAACGGAAGGTTGGTAGCATCCAAGTCCCTATCAATAATTCACTCCCTACTATAGTTGATTTCTTACCTCAAGCAAATCAAAATAGGTGCTATCTATCATTTGCAACCAATAGACAATAATTAAAACTTCGGAATTATAAAGGAGTCCTATTACCTTTAGAATCTTGAACACTTAGCAACTTACCAAGACCTAACCCATAGATCCCATAATTTGGGTTGATGGGATTTAGCCACTCATAATGTAATAATCGATACAACAAGTTGAATTCATAATTTGAAAGATGAACTTATAGCAAGATGAATAGAAACAAGTGTTTCTCATATCAGATCAAAGTAGAAATCCCAAAATATTGATGATAATCTCTTTAAAGTTAATTGTTTTGTTCAAGCCAAGACACTCGAGAGAAAATAACAAAATACGTGCATTCCAAAATAGGTTCAGCATCCTTCTTAGAAAATCCTAAAATATGCTTTAAATAATTTAACCTAATTATGGAAATAAAATCATAGAGTTCAGTGTTCTTCTCGGATTAGGTGACGACATACGTGATGCCTTATCAGGAGGCTGGCGACTTATCACGGATGTCATCAACTCCTCTTCAATTTTGACAACTTCTGCTTAAGGTTGATGGTGAATCCTGACGGCTTATCAAAACTATGACGACATATTAGATAATGTCGTCACTTCTCCACCTCAGCTCCCATATTCTGTCTAAGGCTGACGACGACTCTGACGGCTTATCACAAGGCTAGCGACTTATCATATGTTGTTGTCAATTCTTCCAACTGAATTCCATTCTTTGTTTAAGGTTGGCGATGAGGCTGATAACCTATTAGAGTGCTGACGACTTATCAGGAATGTAATCAACCACAATTCTCTTCTATTTTTTTTCCAGATTTCAACTCTTTTACTTCCATCATTGTTGGTTCTCTTGCCTCTTGACTGCCACTGCAAAATCAAAGATAAAACAATCATAAACGATAAAATTTGCTTAAGACTTTGCAATTATTCTCAGTTTAAAGCCTCAAATGTGTTAGCATCTGCTCACACATCATGATGTTAGTGAACTAAGGAACAAGAGGGCAGATTGCTATGTCTAGAGAGACAACTATGTTTGTCAATGAAAGTGTAAAATAGGATGATGATTATTGAAGCTGGATAAAGTTAAGAGTAGTCTCTCTGAAAGGAATGTCCTTGAATGAAGTTAGTATCTTCCAAACATAGTTTATCCAAGTGAGTTACGCATTCATATGTAGATATTTAGAGTAAAGGAATTAGGGAAAAGTATCGAAGCCAGCATACTCGAGCCTTTAATTATTCCTTTCAGCCTAACTTTGCATTAATTACGTGTTATAGACATTTAATAGCAATATTTTGGAAAACACTGTCTCTTTCTTCCAACTTTAAGTTCTCTCTCATTACCCTAAATTGGATGCGTATTTCTTCTATTGTTCTTCAATCTTGTCTCTTCCACCATATCAATTTCATCAAATTTTATTTTTCATTCGTTTTCTCTTCAATGATAAAAGATAAAGCATGATTTGTGTTAGTAATTTTGAGATCCATCAATGGTGACATTGGATAACGAATTATTTGTAACAATGATAACGTTCAAAGGTAAGAGATAGTTTAGAAAAAGAAAGGCATCATATATTATTTAATAAGAGATTAATAATGGGTCTAAGTTTTGCACACCAAATGTTTGATTAAGCAGCTAAATATAATTATATCAATTGTACTCTCATTCATCTTTTCTTTTGTTTGTATTTTTTGTATCATTGATATAACTTGAACCATTCAAATACAAATGATACATTTTCATTAAATGATACATTTGTATTTGTTTATGATACAGCTACGTAGTTCTATAAATACAAATTACATTCATTAATACAAATGATACATTTATTTTACTAACGAAAGTCTTTTACGTTGAGTTTGATAGACCACACTTCTATAAAATGCTATAAAAATGTGAAATGACTGCACAAAAAATGTTCATACACCAAAAATGGTCATCTTAAAAGTAATTACTATTGACTAACTGAAAATTATGCTAATAGAATATGAAAATATCAATTGAAAATGATGTATCCGTATATTAAATATAGTGATAAAACAAAGATTGTGCTATCAAATTGTAGAAATAAAAATAAATAATAAAAAATATAAAATTTGAAAGAGAATAGAAAATGAAACATTATAATATTTAAATTTTTTGATAAGGTTTAAGTAATTATAAATTTAAAATATATATAAAAATAATTAGAATAACAAGGTAATGTATTGCAAACAACTATATAATTAACAAAATATTGGCATTATCTAAACAATGGTTGTAACTTCTCTGTAACTACTTCAAACTTTCATGATGAGTTACAAATCCCTCCCCCAGTAATTAACTGCCTCTGATTTTGACATTTAAACTCATACCTGTTGCGAACCAATGTTCTTAATGGGAGAATATTTGTAAGACCCTGCAAACTCCTAGTCATTTCAGTCATCTATAGTATGCCAAAAGAGGTCCCAAATTAGAAAATTTCAGCTAAGTGTTGACACTTAGCCTTATTTTTGGTCTCAATATTTCAATGATATCATTTACGATCTTTTCGGCCTTAGATTGTCGATTTTTAAATTGATTAATGATCAGGGATGTTAGTAGGTCATCTTGGGTGAGTTTTAGAATTTTTGGATATCGTTTGAGTCATGTTTGGATGGCCAAAACAACAAGCCAACGCAATCTCAACGCGTCACATTGGCTATCGCGTTGACAACATCGACGCGGTGCATTGGGAATTGCATTGACACCATCAACGCGGCGCGTCGCCTTCCACATTGCTTAATTATGAATTTCCAAGGGTAATTAGGTCCTTTCCCCCTCACCCAATTCAGCCAAAACATGAAATTAAGCTTTCAAAAGGGCTAAATACATTCATTCTTCTAAAAATCCTCTCAAAAAATAAACCCTAGTTCATCAAGCTCAAGATCAATTTCCAAGAAATCCCCAATAGTCTTCACAAAATCAACAATCAAGGTATGTTAGGTGTTTATCCTTGGGTTTCCTTCCACCCTTGGAGTTCAAGAACCCTTTCTAAAACTATAAGTCTTCAGATTCATGATTTACATGTGCAAATTGGGTTGTATTCATGTTTGTGTTGTATAGGTTTCAATTCAAGATTCAATTATATGTTTCATGAAAATAAGATAACATGTATGTTGATTGATGTAATTCCCATGTTAAAACCCTTGAAATTGTAAGTTTAAGTTATAGTCATGATGCTTATGTGTTGTTCATCAGCATGTGCATTAATTATGCTCCCCAAGTATTTGATAGAATGTTGATGTGAATTGAATAGCATAATCATGACATGTTCTCATGTGTTCTCATTCATATAAAAGTTTATGACCTCCAAGTGTTTGACAAAATATCTTAGTGAATGAATTGTAAAGAATTGACTATTGTTATGCATTCAAGATTTGTTATGTTGTATTATTAATTCTATCGAGTCCTGGGGGTATTTATTACCCAAAATCTAGCTGTTTACTCAGATGTAGTAGTTATAGAATAGTTCCAGTAAAGGTCAAGAACAATAGTACTTTGTCAGTAATAGAACTCAGTGAACTCAGTCCAGTTTGGTCAGTCAATATGATTAGTGTCAGTTCAGTCAACCCTAGTACATTTTAGTGATCAGTTTAGTGTCGATTCAGTTGGGATTAGGATTTAGCATCGATCAAACTCAGGGATGGGGCCATTCCTTCCAGCAAAGGGTTTGACCCTTAGTGGCAGTCACTGCGTTACAGGACTACACAACCATTGTAGGGTAAGTTGTCCTCCTACCAGAGTAGGGTTGACGCCATCATATCTATATTTCATGAGTCTTCCTGCCAGATTAGGGTTTACCCAACATTGTTAGTATCCCATGGCAAGGTGCTAACACCCTTTCAACTGGGGTCACAGGTTGGACCCCAACTCAGTCTATAATCAGGATATGTCGGTTAGATGAACACTTCTATAGTTATAATTTCAGTCTTAGTATTTAGTAAAGAACTCAGTCAATTCTACAGAACCATGTCTATCAATTATCAGTTAATCATCCATTAAAATTTAGTACTCAGTTTCAGTATAGTCTCAGATACGTGATGTATATCTGTATGTGCAGTATTGTATGTTCAGTATGTTCAATGGTTACAATTTTTTATGTACACTCATCTAGTTACTTCATGATGTTCATTCAGTCAATTGTCATCTCATGCATATGAACCCATGTATATCAGCCTTACCTTACTTTGTATAGTAGTACATTCCATATACTAACGCATACTCTTTTTGTGCTATGATATCTTATATCATAGGTTTAGACTCACAGGTTCCTGATCATACTTAGAAGCTTAGGACATCAATGATAAATTTAGTAGTGAGTTCTCATCCATCGAGGATATTATTTTAGTTCAGCATTACAACAGATTTAGTATGTTCAGTAGTCAGAGTTAGTTGGGGACTCATCCCATCAACTCCACATTCAGACAGTTGTAGGCTTTTAAACTAGATTATTTCAGACAAATATTTAGTTTTTCAGTATTATTATCAGTATTTAGTATTTGTTTTCAATTTTTGAACCTTATGGCATTTTCATCCTAACTTTCGTATATATTTTCAGTATTATTATTCAGTGCTCACAATAGGTACTAGTCATGGATTAGCTTGTGATCCTTTAGGGTCGTAAGCATCGTGTGACATCCAGGGTGTAGACAGGGTATTACAAACTTGGTATCAGAGCCTAAGATTTTAAATAGTCCTAGGGAGTTTGAAAGCCACATTAAGTAGAGTATTGTGTATGGGTATGTAGCCTGCCACACTTATGGACAAGAGGCTATGAGATATTTTAGGAAAAGTTTCCCCTCTTTCAGTATTTATGTTGTGCGAGTGAGCATGAACTCAAGTTAAATGCTCTGTCTAATCTAATTTTCCCTTTTATTTATAGAACATACCTCCTAAAAAAACCAACGAAAGAAAGACTAGGAATAAGCCAGCACCTCTGCCCGTTTAGGAAGATCCCCTGAATGAGCATGTTTCTCACGCAGAATTTCGAGTAGCTTTCACCACTCTACCTTATTTTGTAGCAGCCTAGAATAAATGCCCAATTGCTATTCAGGCCAACCCGATGGCCAATACTACTGCAACTAGAATTCTATACTTCACCCGAATGAACCCTTTTTTATTTTTAGGGTCTAAGTCATAAGAGGAACCACAGGAATTCCTTGACATAGTGCAGAAGGTAACAAATATTATGGGGGTAACTGCTAGTGAGAGAGCTGAGTTAACTACCTATCAGTTGCAAAATATGGCTCATACATGGTTTAAGTAGTGGAAGGTAGATAGATATGCAAATACCGGGCTCGTAGAATAGGAAAAGTTTGCTACTGCCTTTATAGATAGGTTTTTTCTATTGGAATTGAGAGAGGCTAAGGTATTAGAGTTTATTAACCTGAAGGGCAGTATGACAGTGAAAGAGTATTCCCTCAAGTTTACTCAGTTGGCCAGGTATGCTCCTCATGTGGTATCTCATAGCAAGTCTAAGATGAGCAAGTTCATGTATGGTGTGTCTGATAGTATGGTCAAGGAGTGTAGGACCGTAATGTTGATTAAAGAGATGGACTTGGCTAGGTTGATGGTCCGTGTTCAACAGATTACGGAACAGAAGACTAAAGATAAAGAGAAGGAGAACAAGAGGGCTAGAACAAGTAGTTTCAACTTTTCTTAGCCTAAGTCAGAGGGTGGCAATCATCCTCAGTTTTTCCCAAACTCTTTAGTCCCATCTCTGTCCTCAACCAGTGCTCTGGTTCTTAAATTTAGAAATGGTAATAAGGATAGGGCACCAGGATCTAAATCTTAGGGTAGTGTTAGCAGTACTCTAAAAAATCCTCTTTGTTAGAAATATGGTAGAAATCATCAAGGTAGCTATAGAGCTGGCAGTGATGTTTTTTTCCAATATAGCAAGCCAGGCTATAGAATTAGAGAGTGTCCTCAGGTGGGTTCATAGAGTTAGCATATTCGTCTCCTAGCTCAGTCCAGTCTCCCATCTCAGTAGGGTGCCGCTTCCAGTGCTACCATTGGGCAATACCCAAATAAGCTTTATGCACTCTAATCCTGACAGGATCAGGAAAGTTCCCCTGATGTGATCACTGGTATGTTACAAGTTTACCATTTACATGCTTATCCTTTGCTAGATCCAGGAGCTTCCTTGTCCTTTGTAACTCCTTATATAAATATCAACTTCGGAGTGAGTCCCAAAATCTTAATAGAGCCTTTTTCAGTTTCTACCCTAGTAGGTAAATCTATCATAGCCCAGCGGGTATACAGAAAATATCTGATTATGGTATCTCAAAAAGTTACTTCAACAGACTTAGTAGAGTTAGAGATGATAGATTTTGACGTCATTCTCAGCATGGATTGGCTCTATTCATGCTATGCCCCAGTTGACTATAGAACCAGAGTTGTCTATTTTCAGTTCCCGAATGAACTTGTCCTTGAATGGAGAGGTAGTACCACAACACTTAAGAGTCATCTTGTTTCATACCTTAGAGCGAGAAAAATAATATCTAAGGTGTGTGTCTATCATTTGGTGTGATTCAAAGACTCTAATTCTGAGGCTCCTAACCTCGAGATAGTTCTAGTAGAAAGTGAATTTCCAAATGTGTTTCCTAAAAGATCCTCCTAGAGTTCCTCCCAAAAGGGAAATTGACTTCGGAATAGACCTTCTTCCAGATACTCAGCTCATATCTATTCCACCATACAAAATGGATCCAATAGAACTTAAAGCGTTAAAAGAATAGTTGAAGGACATTCTAGATAAGGGATTTATCAGGCCCAATATCTCCCCGGGGTATGGACCAATTGTATTTGTGCGAAAGAAAGATGGTTCTCTCAGAATATGTATTGACTACTGTCAGTTGAACAAAATCACCATCAAGAAAAAGTATATACTTCCTAGAATCGATGACTTATTTGACCAACTTTAGGGTGCCAGTTACTTCTCCAAGATAGACCTCAGATCAGGCTATCATCAACTTAGAGTCAGAGAATGTGACATTCTAAAAATAGCTTGCAGAACTCGGTATGGTCACTTTGAATTTCTAGTCATGTCATTTGGTCTTACCAATGCCTCAGTAGCTTTCACGATCTTGATACACCATGTGTTCAAGAAGTACTTGGACATGTTCATCATAGTCTTTATTGATGACATTCTTGTCTACTCTTGCAGTGAAAATGCTTACGCAGACCATCTCAGAATAGTATTATAGACTCTCAGAGCCCATTAGTTGTTCGCCAAATTCAGTAAATACGAATTTTGGCTAAGGTCAGTAGCTTTCCTTGGTCATATATTTTTTTGTAATGTCATTAGAGTTGATCCTCAAAAGACTAAAGCAATGAAAAACTAGCCTAAACCCATCTCTCTATCAGATATCAGGTGTTTCTTGGGTTTGGCTAGCTATTACTGATGGTTTGTTGAAGGATTTTTGTCTATTGCATCCCCCATGTCCATATTGAATTAGAAGAAAGTCAAGTTCCAGTGGTTAGATTCTTGTGAGAAGAGTTTACAAGAGTTGAAGAATTGACTCACTACAACCCCAGTTTTGACTTTTCTCAACGGTTCAGAATGATTTGTTGTATATTGTGATGATTCCAGAGTTGGATTGGGGTGTGTTTTGATGTAGAGGGGTAAGGTTGTGACCTATGCCTCTAGACAGCTTAAGCCCCATGAAAAGAATTATCCCACCCATGATCTAGAGCTAGCAGCTGTTGTGTTTGCCTTAAAGATTTGGAGAAGCTATTTGTATGGGGTGCATTTTGATGTATTCACAAAACACAAAAGCCCACAGTATGTTTTTTCACAGAAAGACTTAAACTTACATCAGAGAAGGTGGTTAGAGTTGTTGAAAGATTATGAAATGAGTGTTCTGTATCTTTGGGTAAGGCCAATGTAGTGGCAGATGCCCTCAGTAGGTTGTACATGGGTAGTGTTGCTCACGTTGAGGATGGTAAGAAGAAGTTAGTTCAGAAAGTTCATCAGCTTGCCAGACTACGTGTTCGTTTGGTTGATTCAGCTGAGGAAAGTGTCTGGGTGTAGAATAGTTTAGAGTCTTCTTTATTTTTTGAGGTGAAAAAAAGGTAGGACAGAGATCCCAATTTAGTTAAGATGAAAGAGTCAGTCAGAGACCACAAGGTAGAGGTTTTCTCCCAAGGGAGAGATAGTGTGTTACGCTGCCAGGATCGGCTTTATGTGCCATGTGTAGATATCTTGAGGCAACAAATTCTTGCTAAAGTGTATGGTGCATGTTACTCGATTCATCCAGGGGCCACGAAGATGTACCGTGACTTACGAGAAGTCTATTGGTAGAGTAGGATGAAGAGAGATATTGTAGAGTTTGTGGCTAAGTGCTCTACTTGTTAATAGGTGAAGATTGAGCATCAGAAGCCTATTGGGTCTATGCAGGAATTCAGTATTCCCACTTAAAAGTGGGAGAAAGTGAACATGGACTTTGTGATGGGTTTTCCTCGTACTCATCATCAGCATGATTCGATTAGGGTCATTGTGGACAAGATGACCAAATCAGCATATTTCTTTCCAGTTCATAACTCTTATTCAGCCAAGCACTATGCCAGGCTCTATATTAGAGAGTTGGTTAGGTAGCACGGTGTCCTGTTGTCCATCATTTCAGATAGAGGTACGCAGTTCACCTCTCACTTTTGGAAAGCCTTACAAAAGGGTCTTGGTACCCAAGTCCACCTTAGTACAACCTTCCACCCTCAGACAGATGGTCAAGCAGAAAGGACCATTTAGACTTTAAAAGAAATGTTAAGAGCCTGTGTCATTGACTTTAAGGGCAGTTGGGATGGCCACTTGCCTTTGATTGAGTTTGCATATAATTATAACTATCATTCCGTTATTTAGATGACTCTGTTTGAGGCTCTTTATGGAAGGAGATTCAAATATACCATTGGTTGGTTTGAAGTAGGTGAGGTCATGGTAGTGGGGACTGACTTGGTATTTGATGCTTTAAAGAAAGTGCAGTTGATCAGGGAGAGGCTTAAGGCAACCTAGAGCTTACAGAAATCTTATGCAGATGTGAGAAGGAAAGATCTTGAATTTGAGATTGGTGATTATGTATATTTGGAAATCTCTCCCATGAAGGAGGTAAAGAGGTTTAGTAAGAAGGGGAATCTTAGTCCCCAATATGTTGGTCCTTATAGAATTCTGAGTCGTTTTAGGGAGGTAGCCTATGAGCTTGAGTTACCTACAGACTTAGCATCAATGCACCTATGTTTCATGTCGCATCAATGCACCTATGTTTCATGTCTCCTTGCTAAAGAAGGGCATTGGTGACCCAACAGTTGTGTCCCTAAAGACAGTGTAGATGTTCAGAACAATCTCTCTTACGAGGAATTCCCAGTCAAAATCCTTGATTATCAGATTCGTAGACTAAGGAACAAAGAAGTTCCTTTGGTCAAAGTTCTTTGGCGGAATCAGTCTGTTGAGGGATCTACTTGGGAAACAGAGGCAGACATACGATCCATGTATCCTCACCTTTTCTCCACAAACTCATACTCAATCTAAGGTAACAGTCTTCCTTAGATTTACTCTATTCCATGCTCAATTTCAGTTGCATAACATTCTCATATCATTCATATATTCATGAAACAGTTTATTTATGTGTCCTATCTTCAGCATTCAGTCATGCTTCAGTTATGCATGCCAATATAAGTACAGTTCTTTAGCTCAGTCAGTCTCATTCAAGGATGAATGTTCACAAGAGGGAGATATTGTAAGACCCCGTAAAGTCCTTGTTATTTCAGTCCTCAATAGCATGCCAAAAGAGGTCCTAGACTTAGAAAATTTCAGCGAAGTGTTAACACTTAGTCTCAATTTTGTCCTTGATGTTTCAATGGCATCATTTATGATCTTTTCGACCTTAGATTGTAAATTTTTAAATTGATTCATAATCAGGGATGTCAGTAGGTCATCTTGGATGAGATTTGAAATTTTTGGACATTGTTTGAGTCATGTTTGGATGGCCAAAACAGCAAGCCAAAATGATCTCGATGAGTCGCATTGGCTATTGTGTTGATAGTATCGACGGGGTGCATCAGCAATCGCGTTAAAACCATCGACGCGGAATGTCGCCTACAACATCATTAGGAATAGTTTGCTCACTTAATTATGACTTTCCAACGGCAATTAGGTCCTTTTTGCCTCATCCAATTCAGCCAAAACACGAAATTAATCTTCCAAAAGGGCAAAATACATTTATTCTTCTAAAAATCCTCTCAAGAAATAAACCTTAGTTCATCAAGCTTAAGATCAAGTTCTACGAAATCCTCAACAATCTTCATGAAATCAACAATCAAGGTATGTTAGGTGTTCATCCTTGAGTTTCCTTCCACTATTGGAGTTCAAGAACCCTTTTTAAAACTATAAGTTTTCATATTCATGATTTACATGTGCAAATTGGGTTGTATTCATGTTTATGTTGTTGTATGGGTTTCAATTCAAGATTTATTTAAAAGTTTCATGAACATAAGATAGCATGTATGTTGATTGATGTAATTCCTATGTTAAAACCCTTGAAATTGCCCTTGGAAAGTCGTAATTAAGTCCTAGGGGTATTTATTGCCCGAAATCTAGCTGTTTACTTATTTGTAGTAGTTATAGAATAGTCCCAGTAAGGGCCAAGAACAGTAGTACTCAGTTAGTAATAAAACTCAGTGAGTCCAGTTCGGTTAGTCAACATGATGAGTGTCAGTTCAGTCAAGCCTAGTACAATTTAATGATCAGTTCAGTGTTGATTTAGTTGGGAGTAGGATTCAGCATCGAGTGAACCTAGGGATGGGGGTATTCCTGCTAGCAGAGGGTTTGACCCTTAGTAGCAGTCCCTGCTTTACAAAACTACATAGCCAGCATAGGGTAAGTCCTCCTTCCAGACTAAGGTTGACACCATCATATCTATATTTCATGAGTCTTCCTACCAGATTAGGGTTGACCCAACATTGTTAATATCCCGTGGCAAGGTTCTAACACCCTTCCAACTGGGGCCACAGGTTGGAACCCAACTCAGTCTATAATCAGGATATGTCGGTTAGATGAACACTCCCACAGTTACAGTTTTAGTCTCAGTATTTAGTAAAGAACTCAGTTAGTTCTACAGAACCATGTCTATCAGTTATCAGTTAATCAACCATCAAAATTTAGTACTCAGTTTCAGTATAATCTTAGATACATGATGTATATCTACATGCGTAGTATTGTATGTTTAGTATGTTCAGCAGCTACAGTTTTATATGTACACTCATCCAGTTACTTCATGATTTTCCTTTAGTCAGTTATCATCCTATGCAGATAAACCCATGTATATCAGCCTTACCTAACTTAGCATACCAGTACATTCCATATACTGACACATACTCTCTTTTCGCTATGATATCTCAAATCATTGGTTTAGATGCATGGGTTCTTGATCATACTTAAAAGCTGAAGGTATCAACAGCAAATTCAATAGCGATTCCTCATCCATCGAGGATATTATTTTAATTAAGTATTACAACAGATTTAGTATGTTCAGTAGTCGGAGTTAGTTGGGGATTTGTCCCATCAAATCCACATTCAAACAGTTAGAAGCTTTCGGACTAGATTACTTTAGTCAAATGTTTAGTTTTTCAGTATTATTATCAGTATTTAGTATCTATTTTTAGTTTATGAACCTTATGACATTTTCAACTTGACTTCCTCATATATTTTCTGTATTATTATTTAGTGCTCACAGCAGGTACCAGTCTTGGATTAACTTGTGATCCTTCGGGGTCGTAAGCACTGTGTAACATCCAGGGTGTAGACTCGGGGCATTACAATATTATATATAAGTGTAGATCCGATTCATGTACCTAAATAATCTTTTTCGCGATTTTTACATCATCTAAAGATTACGGGTTGAGTACTTAGAAGACTCACCGAAAGATACTGCTGCCCTTAACAATTTTGAACTGTTCAATAATGGTTGGAGGTACATCATCTTTAAATATTACTGTGCTATTTCTCAATATTTCTAATATTTGGTATCAGAGCATTCAAAATAGCCTCTTCCTTTTTGATTTTTGAAGTTTGCATAAAATGAGTTTAATAGATCTAATTTTTCTAAATTTTTTTTTGTGACCTTTTGATGCAAATTAATGTTAAAAATTATTATATTATCAATTTTTCTATATTTTCATGACTTTATAACCTTTTTGTGTCTAATTTGATAAAAATGAAGTCTGGATTAAATGGGTTTTCTTTACCTACTTAACGAAGAAGGACTCTATTTTGGTCCTTATTAAAAAGGATAAAAGTATCATTTCCCACTTATACTTTTAATAAAATGAATAGTTACATTTTATGGCAACAAACTATTAGACCACTGTGACGAGATGTGACATTTATACACACATCTTTATTTATGGTTTAATATTGCTTTTTTCAAATTCATCATATTTATTTATATGATATTGTAATGACCCTTACAGTTATTTCCCTGTTTTCATACATTTTCGGTGTCTAGAACTTTTCTATAACTGTCCCAAGTTATTTATGACTTGTTGGGACTGATAGTTTGGTTTTCGGGCAGTTTGTTTGCGAACTTTTGTGATACCAAATATAATGCGGAATACTTTATTTAAATTAGCATTTGGTAGAAATATAATTTATTACCCTTCTAAAATCTTTTTGATAGATACAAAATTCTTTAGTTATAGTATATCTATGTTACTTTATAAATAAGTTTATAATTTATTAATATTTTAAGTGGAAATAGTAAATCTAGATATGTTAAAATATTACTATTATATAATAGAGGTTTTATTAGAAGTAATTTTCTATTAATTATGGTATGTTCAAAATATTAAATTTATTTTACCACAATCCAATGCAATACCTAAGTATATACTTAATGGATAAAATTTAAGAAGTGGATATTTCCACCTCCATTTCTATGTATAAGCATTAGTGCATGTAATGGTGAGATTCTGCCACCTATAAAAAAATTTGCCTAACTTTTACTAGAAATATGTGGTGTATATATATACGTTGCTAAGAAATTAAGGGCATGTGATATCGGTTGTCGGCAAACATTCATATCTATATCTATTTCTTAAGAATCTTGAAGAAAATTTAGTAAAAAATATATTTTAAACTCAAAATATTTTATTTTGGAAGAGAACATCAATTATCTACATCAAGTTATTCATGCTCGGGTCTAGTAGAGCATTATTTGGAGGCTTCTCAAAGAATTGTTTGAGCTTTGGCATTCAGGTTGGCTTGGATTATCCTATTTTTAGATTGAACTTATTTACTATAATTGTGTACTATTATACTAGTTTTGAACAACTACTTGTAGTTTGCGTATCATTTGATATACATATCATTCCTTATTTATCTGGTTAGGACCTCGTTATAGTAAATTTGGTCCCTTATATTTTAGTATGATGTAGAATCTATCACTTTAGGACGTGGAATTAAGTTGCAGAACCTTGGATTCGTCCCCTTTTAGTTATGATATTTGAATGGTTATTTAATGTATTTTAGTTATGGTTTAGGGTTAGCATATACTTTATTTCAGTCACTGAATGTGAATTTTGGTACCACTTTGGTATTGGTTATGGTATGGTTTGGGTTTTAATTTTATTGTTGGATATGGTTACTATGAGTTCTGGTTCAAGTTTGGCCTCTGTTATGATGATTTAAGAGTTGTGGTACTGATTACTATTATTTTAGGAGTTGTGATTCATCTGAGTTTCGTTTGATTCCAACATCTGATTATGAGTTCTATCGTATATAACATATGTGGCTCTTGTTATTACCCATCATTTTTGATTTAAATATAGCATGTGTCCTCTAGGTATTATCCACTACTACTGGTTTGAGCCCAGCGTCTGGCCTCTTGTTACTATCCATTGGTATCGATTCAAGCCAGGTGCACGTTTGGATGGATACTATGTTTCTTGGTGTTAGTTCGGTTATAGATTACTTGCACTTTTAATTAAAATTACTTCTTTTGTGTCCCACTGGCTTATGGAAGCAAAGTTGGGTTAATTGTCTTCTTAAGTGTGCCTAGCAGGCTTATAGGTTCCCAGTTAGGTTATGTTTGATTTTCCTTATATTACTACATTATTTATCTTTCTGTATAGCTTATACTTATTCCTTTATTGCATTTGCATAGCTCGATGGTGGTTTATCTTTCTATTTCTATTTACTGTTGACTTAGATTATACCCTTGCATTTTAGTTATACTTTTCCTGTATTGAGATTAGTCGGCTAATGATGCCTACTGAGTAACCATTACTTTGGTACTCACTACACCTCTGTATTTTTACCCTGATGCAAATTCGGTTACTAGCAGCTAACGTTGACATAATTTTTATTTTCCATTACTAATTTGGAGAAGGGTGAGCTTATTATTTTTTGAGGCTAATCCTCCTCTATCTATTTTAGTTTAGTCTTTTATACTTGATACTTCTTGAATATATTATGTATAATTTGGATTCTATCTAGTACTCTAGGTATCTTTTAGTTGTGGCTTTAGTACTAACCTGAAGCACCCTAGTTTTGACCCTTAGAAAATTTCTTGATTTTAAACTTTTTGTGCATCATATGACTTGCATCATACCACTCGTATGATGTAGTAAACTTTAGGTCCCTTAACTTGTATGATGGTTAGTGTAGTTTGGGTTATATTTTGTCCAAGTTATGAATGGATATCTTTTTGGTCGTATGTTAGGGTATGAATAGTATGGTGCCTAATCGTAGGATGTCTAGTGTGTCTAGCCTAGAGGATTCTACCTAGTATACGGTCTAGGGGGTACTAATTGTATGATTGGGTACAATTTGGTCTAGGGACTCATATATTAGACAATGTTGAAGTCCAACTTGATGCCTAGGGTATGAGTGGTGTGTACCACTAGGATGTTTGTGTACGAGTTAAGGGGGGAGTTGTACCTTCCTATGCACGTTTTTCAGCTTTTAAGATGAGCACATTTTAGATATTTCCTACCTCAAAACCCTTAAGTCTCCACGTCTTATAACATATTGTAGCCTCTCATAACACACCTTTAAAAGATCAAAACACCCTCAAATCCTCTCTAAACTCTCTCTTAAAGATTGGGCTAGGGTTTCTACAAGGTGTCCACCTACAGGATCAAGAGTAAAGTTTTTTCCATGAATCTTTGTGAATAAGGCATGCGACTCTTCCTTTATTTTTAGTTCTCAAATATCATGTGTTTTAAACATTGTTTATGATTAATTAATGGTTGTTTTGAAAACCAATGTTGAAGGTTTTGTTGCATATTGTTGAGTATTATTTACTCTTGGTTTAACTTATGTCTATATATGTTTTTGATGATAGTTTGCACATGTGGGTGCTTGGTAATTATGGTTTAACAAATGGGTCATGGGTAACCCTAAACTTGATTGTTTTTACTTTGGTTTTGGACTTGGTAAAGGTTTGCCCTCAAAGTGTTTGTGAAAATGCCTAAGATAATAAACTAGTCACATGTTAATGATGTTTTGAACTAAGGCATTGGCCTAATGAATATGAATGGTTGGTAAATTATTTGGTAAATTCCTTGTTGGTCAAGTTATGATTTAAACGATAATCTTGGTGGTTAATTTGGCTAAAAGATTTTGAGTCCCTAAGCATTAACTTGATTTATGACTTTGTTTGAAATGGGTTCGAGTCCCTAAACTCTGAATTGAATTAGTGTCTTTGTTAAAAAATAGGTTTAAGTCCCAAAGTTAAATGAATGATTGGTTGATTGATAATGATAATGACATTATTGTATGCTTGCAAGTGGTGTTAGAATGACGATACCAACGTAGTGCCTTTGGTAAGAAATTGGTTTAATGGTTGTGTATGTGTAATGGATGTTTTAATTAGGCTTTAAAGAGTGTTGTGTAGCCGAGTTGTAAAGGTGGAGGTCTTGGGGAGAGATTAACACTGGAAACCATATTTGCTCACACGGGGTCAAAATGGCCCGAGGTTTTAGTCCTCTTGCTTACTATGGTCGGGAGATACAAGTCTCCCATAATACCTGATGTGGGAGGTTTGATTTCCCTATATCATACTACATGATCGGGTGACTAAATCTCCTTCGTATATGCATGAGAGGTCTGAGTCCCCTATGAGTATATGTAAGATTGTTCTTTGATTTATGCGGCTACATAAACTGGGGCCCGACCAGGGGGTGAGAGATGGAGCCCATATAGCCGATAGTTGTACTAATATGATAGCTAAACTATACAACCCAGGTTATGTTTTCAAAGGTCCATGTTAAAACCTTGTTCCCTACCTCGTGATGGTATATATATATATTTATTGCATTGGTTATGTGCCTTAGATGATTGGTTTTGAACTGTTGACATTATAGTATCCTTATCCTTGAGTTAAATTCTAGCGCTCTAATCCCTAACTGTCCTCAGACGCTGTATCCTCATACGATGCAGGTGTTGGTCATACTATCACACCTCTTGCTCAGTAACATAGATTCAAGGACAACTTATATTGACTTGAAGTGGTGAGCTTCCATACTTTGAAAGGCTCTATTTGTTGCTTTGAGTTTCTTTATGTCTTTATTGGTTTAGACTTGGATATTGGTTTTTGACTATGGTCGGGGACATGTCCCGACCATATATTCTTGGTTTATTTTAGAGGCTTTATATGGACAAACTGTGGACTTGGGTATGTTGTGAAATAGATATAAATTTAGTTATGATATAGTTATTAGTTGGTATTAGTTGGTTTGACTTATTTGGGTTGGTCATGGTCATGGACCTATCCCATAGTCTTTGAGTTGTAAATTACTCTATTTCATTATAAGGTCAGAGTCTGTCTGACTCTGGGTATATGTTGAAAGATTGGATTGGATATCGGGGGTGGTCTCTATTTTTTTTTGAACTTGAGATTCCCATTATGACAAGGCCCTAGTTTGGGCCATGTCAAGTTGGTATCAGAGCCTAGGTTTTGGTGTCATGTGGTGTCCAAAAAACTGTGTCAAGCAGAGTCTTACTTATGGGTGTGTTGTGCACCACACTTATAATCAGGAGGCTACGAAGCATTTAGGTATGTTTCCCTTTCTTGTTATTCTAGTTTGAGCCAAAGAGTCTACAGTTTTGAATTCCTCTAACTTTCATTTGTTCGCCTTTAAGGTCATGCCTTCAAGAAAATCAGAAGCTCGTGGGAACTCTTCTATCCCTACTGAGGATAATGGAAATCAAACTTATCCTACCTATAGGGTACAAACCTAGTCTAGGGTCATTGCTTATGATATCCCTCATGGACACCCCCTGGTCCCTCTTTCTCTAGGTGGTGGAACCCTTGCTCAGTCACCTCAAGGAGACATTTCTAATATGGAGTTCCACCATTCTATTCAGCTATTGATCCATTTAGTGGTCTCTCTATCACACTAGTCGAGTCAGGTGAGGAGGGGGGAAAGTCAGAACAAAATGTTAAGATATTCAGAGTAGGGTGAGGGTCATCGCAATAATAGTAGTCATAGGAGACAATGGATTAAGGAAGGGATTTTAGGAAAATTTGATTCTTATGCGCCGACTAGAGCCCCTAACCAAAGGTCATTTGATGAACGTCAATTTTAAAACAATAGAGGCCCTAGGGCATGAGTTTCCCAATACTAGTCTAATGAGGCACAGTTGGTTCCAACCTATCCTCCTTACTAGTTCTGTGGCCAGTTAGATCACGGGTTTTGTTGTGATAGAAAGAATAGATGCTTTACTTATGGTCAGATTAGTCATATGCAATGAAATTGTCCTTTTATACTTGCTTCTGGGTCCAACAGGATTCTCGTTGCCTCTCCATCAGCTCCTGCACTAGAGGGTGCCACTTCTAGCTCTGGTACTTTTCAGAACTGCCTTGATACTCTCACTACTCGCCATGAGTCTGAAATATCTCCTGATATTATGCCAGTATGTTAAAGTTCTTTTTCAATGATGTATGCTGTTTACTTGATTTGGGTTCTACTTTTTCTTTTGTGACCTTTTTTATGGCTGTGCCTTTTGGTCTCGGTCATGAGCGTATTTTGGATCCTTTATCTATATCTACCCTAGTAGGTGGCTCTGTGGTTGCTAGGCTAGTTTGTAGGGGGTGTATGATATCTGTTGGTAGTAAGGAAACTTTGGTGGGTCTATTTGAATTAGATATGGTGGATTTCAATGTTATATTAGGGATAAATTGGTTGCACTAGTGTTATGCTTCTCCAGATTGTTGGGCCAATAAAATCATGTTTAAATTCCCTAATGAGCCAGTCATTGTATGAGAAGGGGGTTTCTTAGCGCTTAGGGGAAGTTCATCTCATATCTTAGAACCCAAAAGTTAATTTCCAAAGGTTGTCCATATCGTTTGGTCTGGGTTAAAGATTTTAACTATGAGGGTCCTTCTTTAGAATCTGTTCTAGTTGCGTAGTAAATAAGTTTCCTAAGGTCTTTCCTGATGACCTTCCTGGTGTTCCTTTTGATAGGGAGATTGATTTTGGTATTGACTTTGTTTCGGACAAACTCCTATTTCCATCCCCCTTTATAGAATAAATTCTTGATAAGAGTTTTATCTATCCTATTATTTCTCCATGGGGTGCTCTTATGTTTTTGTGAGTAGGGGAGATGGGTTCTTCAGATATGTATAGGCTATTGACAATGGGATAAGGAATTTAGAGTAACCTCCTTGTGGGGAAGGCTAGTGTGTTTTGCGGATGATTCATGGGTGATACATGACCATTGTTAGACACTAAGTTTGAAATATTGATGCTAATAGAGATAGGAGTGTTGACTCGATGATAATGATACAAGGTTCATGGGAGTGAGATAGTAGGGTGAGGTAATATGTCAAAGAGCTTGGGTTGATGCCTTATGAAATTGTGGAATATGTAATTATGATATAGGTATAAGGCCTAAGTGTTAAAGTATAAGTGGTGGCTAAATCATTAGGTGGATAAAAGTCTTGGGTTACAAGAGTAAGGTATACTCAATTTTGATCTAGGGGTGCTATGTATGCCTAGCTTATGTCCTTAAGAATACTTAGCATGGGGAAGTCTAGGGAGTTGTTATATGGTGTTATGAAGAACCAAACTGGGAGAGAAGTAGATGGCCTATGTGATAGGTTTAAAAATTATTCAGGTATACGGATATGATATTAAAGGAGTAATGCTGGTATTCTAAGGAATTGAAAATAAAGTGTTGAGTGTTTAGAAGCATAAATGGCCATACCCCTAATTAGTAGTTGCAAGGTGATGATTTTAGAGGTTACTGGATCTTTGGTGTAGTAGACCATACCATGGGTATAATAAAGGTAAGATTGAACGTTGTGATTCATAGATATACCAATAGTGGTGTTGGGTAGTTAGAAATCTTGATGGGATGTCATGTTTGAATGCAGTTATAGGTAGAGTACTAGTTTTGAATAGATATAAGGAATAAAGCCCCGTGGACTAAGTTTACCTTTTTAGCTTTGGAAAGGTTTAAGAATGGAAGCAGTGTATAGATAGACTCAGGCTCTCGTAGTGGTGTTTCTGTGGGAAATTTTATGGTTGAATTGGTGAGGCATGGTATTTGTATCTAATTCTATAGGTTGTGGACTAAATTTAAAGGTGATTCGGGATAGCCTTAAGAGCACCTAAAGTCACCAAAAGTCCTATGCAGACATGAGGAGATGGGATTTGGAGTTTAAGATTGGAGGTTGGGTGTTCTTGAAGGTGTCTCCCATGAAAGGAGTGATGAGATTTGGTAAGGAGGGGAAGTTAAGTTCTCGCTATATTGGTTCGTGCTTAGTGTTGGAGAGGGTTGGTAATGTTGCCTATGGGAGGTTCCTTCTGGTTTGAGCTTCATTTATCCAGTTTTCCATGTCTGTATGTTGACAAAGTGTGTAGGTGATCCTTCATCAGTTGTTCCTTTGGAAGGGTTGGATCTTTTGGATTCCTTATCCTTTATCGGTTGTTCCTTTGGAAGGGTTGGGTATTTCGGATTCCTTATATTATGAGGTAGTCTCGTTTGAGATCTTGGATCTGCAAGTTTGCTGACTGCAAACAAAAGACGTCGCTTCGGTGAAGGTTCTATGGCAGAATCAAAATTACCAGGAAGCTACTTGGGAAGCAGAAGAGGACATGAAGTCCAAGTATCCACATTTGTTACACATTTTGAAAATTCATGATGTTCTCAATATCTTTTTTTCATGTGTTTGTTTTCTAATGTGGTTAGAGGTAAGTTTGATGATTATTAATGTAACACCCCATAGTTGTAATGCTCAAATAATGCTTTTAAAATGACCTTTAGGACCCCCATTTTGATGGTATACCACGTTTAGATGTTAGGGGTTAAGTTGGGGGTGCTTTTAGGCCTTAAATATGATTGTGTGATTGGCATGTGCTGCACAATTTAAGGTATGCGATTCGCATCAGGGGCGGAGCCAGCCTTCTTTGTATCCAATATTTTGAAAAAATTTCACGGGTTCGGACGAACCTCCTTTGATGGAAAAAAATACTATTTATACATGATTAAAATTATTTTTCATGTGGTTATAGTAGGTGTTGAACCCCTTCGACTAAGTTTTATTTTAATTTTGAACCCCCTTAGTAGAAATCCTAGCTCCGCCTCTGATCGGCATACACTGCATAACCTAAGGTGTGCAATTGGCATGTGCCACACAGCAAAGGCATAGTGCATAAAGTTGCTACATTTTGACTTAAAACAAGGGCGTTGAAGTCTTTTCTCATCCTAAATCATCTCTGAACATTACTAAATGTATTAAGGGGTTTTAACATGTTATTTCCACTCCATTAACCCCCAAATATTCAATATGCACTTGTAAACCCTTCCTCTCTTCCAAAGAATAAAATCCAAGTATCATCTCTTAAGAACTCAAGAATTTAAGCTCCCATTTCAAGATTTCTTCAAGAATCTGTTCAATTAAGGTATGTGGGGTATTCATCAATGGGTCCTTTCCACACATTGAGCCCATAAACCCTATTTTCCCTTAAAAGTATAAATCTTATCTTACTTTATGAAATCATTCATTAATCTTAGAAATTAATCCATGAATTTCTTGCTAAATCAATTACAAGCCATATCTACTAGTGTTTCCAAGTGATTTAAGCTATTTCATGTTTTGATTTGTAAATTTCCATATCATATTCCATTGATTTATGTTAACTCCCCAAATTATGAATTTAGCCATGTAATCATGTTGTTTTCTCCTGTTTAACACATTTTCATGTTCAAGTTCATGCTTCTCACTTATTTGGTGATGTTTATGTTTTGGGTCTTGAACCATGACTCTGTGCTACAATTTTAAGCTTTGATATCGTATTGTATGATCATTCAGCACTTGTGGATTATGAACACCCGATAGCTATGTGTTTTAGATGATTTTAAATTTTCAAGAAATAACTCAGTTAAGCCATGAGTCTTATCATTAACTCAGTTAAGCCATGAATCTTATCGTTGTACTTAGATATTTATGATCATGATAAGAACTACCAGAATACTGTTCAGTTGAATTTAGTTCAGTTCAATACCAGTGTCAGTTCAGTTAGGAGTAGGATTTAGCACCGTATGAACCCAGGGATGGGGGATGACCTTCCAATAGAGGGTGTGACCTTTAGTAGCAGTCCTTAAGTTCCTGAACTACGTAGCCAACATAGGTTTGAGATGTCTTCCTGCCAGTTGAGGTTTGAGACATATCTTATGAGAGCACCTGCTAATAGAGGGTGACTCTTTGGTCCTTCGGAACACCAGTTTAGGGGATCCACACAGCTAGTGTTATACTCATGGCAAGGTACTCACACCCTTCCAGGTGGGGTTAAAAATTGGACCCCAATTAGCTCAGATTGGGGTATGTCGATTACATGATAGCACCCATAGTTTCAGTCAGTATTCAGTGTATCTCAGCTTAGGTTTGCTTGACCAAGTGTACAAAATCTCTGTTATTCAGTTAT
Organism: Capsicum annuum; assembly: GCF_002878395.1. Classification (NCBI taxonomy): domain Eukaryota; kingdom Viridiplantae; phylum Streptophyta; class Magnoliopsida; order Solanales; family Solanaceae; genus Capsicum; species Capsicum annuum. The sequence continues at coordinate 149,761,915 of NC_061115.1, read as the reverse complement.
ACAGAATTCAGTCTTTCAGATTATAGATTATCTTAGAAACATGTTTATGCTTGGTTTTGCATTCTCATATATTACTTGTTTATGCTCAGTTATCTCATGCATTTCAGTCAGCCTTTATCTTACATACCAGTACATTCAAAGTACTGATCGCATACTTTTTCCTTTGCGCTATGTTGTCTTATAACATAGGTTCAACGCTCAGTTTCTCAATTATTCATAAATAGCTCAGCATTACTCAACAGCCATAGTGGTGAGTTCTCTTACATCAAGGACATAATGTGCTTTTACAGTTATTTCAGTATTCTTTTATGTTTAGTTAGTCGGAGTTAGTGGAGGTACGCTCTTTCTTCTGTATTGAGGATCATCAAAATGTCCCATCAACTCCTCATGATGTTTAGAATCTTTCTGACAGGCAGTTAGTCAGACAGTTAGAAAGTTATTTAGTTTTCAGTATTATCAGTTATTTTTGACAGACAATTTACTTTCCAGTATTTTATTTATATATTTTGGTATTTTAGTTGACAATATCTTACCAGCTTCTTTTTCGCACATGTTGTATTATTATTATTTTAATCAGTGATCATAATAGGTACCAGCTCATAGGTTAGCTTGTGGTCACTCTTGGCCTTAAGTACCGTTGTTGTAACTAGAGAGTAGCCTCAAGTCGTGACAAAACTTGGTATCAGAGTCTTGTGCATGGGTGTGAAATCCACGTTGAGTAGAGTCTTATGAATAGGTGGGAAATGCAGTACACTTATGGATAATAGGCCACGAGACATTTTTATAAAAGTTTCCATTCTTTCAGTATTCATGTCGTGCCAAAGAGCATGAGCTCTATTGAATTCCTCTTTCTAACTCTTCCTTCATTATGTTTACAAACAATGCCTCCCAAAAGAAACAGCGTAAGAAGGAGCGGGGTTCAGCCGGAAGATTCCCTGAATGACCACATTTCTCACGATGAGTTTAGGGCTTCTTGCACAGCCTTAGATTATTCAATAGATGCTCAAAACAATCAGCAAGCTATTACCTTAGTCAATCCAGTGGCAAATACAACTGTAGTTAGGATTTGGGATTTCACTTGGATAAATATCCTTTTGTTTTCTAGGTCCAAGTCTGAGGAAGATTCATAGAAATTTTTGGATATAGTGCAGAAAGTGACAGATATCATGGGAATCACTTCGAGTGAGAGTGCATACTTATCTACGTATCAATTATAGGGTGTAGCTCAATCCTGGTTTAAACAGTGAAAAAAAGATAGGGGTGTTGAGGCAGGGCTTGTAGTGTGGGAAGATTTTTCCACAACTTTCTTAGATAGATTATTTCCCCTAGAGTTAAGGGAATCTAACATTTAGGAGTTCATCAACTTTAAGCAGGGTAGTATGAGTTTGAAGGAGTACTCGCTCGAGTTTTATCAGTTGGCGAGGTATGCTCCGACTATGGTGGCTGACTCTAGGTCCAAGATAAGTAAGTTTATGTCTAGTATATCTGATAGTATGGTAAAAGAGTGTAGAATCACCATGTTGATTAAGGAGATAGACCTATCTAGACTTATGGTTCATGCTCAGCAGATTGAGGAGAATCATAAGAAGAATGAGAGAGAATAAAAGATCCAGAACAGGTAGTTTCAACTTTACTCAACCAAGGTCAAAAGGCGATAATCGTTCTCAGTTCTGTTAAAATTTTTTAGCCCCAGCTCCATCTTCAGTTAGTGCTCCAGTGACTAAGTTTAGGCAAAACAGTCAGGATAGAATGCTAGGCTATAAGTCCCAAGGTAGTATAAACGGTGGTCGTACAAATTTGCTCTACAAGAACTATGATAGGAATCACCAAGGTGAGAGTAGAGATTGTAGTGATGTGTGTATTGGATGTGTAAGCCAGGCCATAGGGTCAGGGACTACCCGAGGGCTGGTCAGTAGGGTCCGTCTAATCATTCTTTAGCTCCAGCTGATCGCTCGACTAAGCAAGGTGCCACTTCCAGTGCAACCAGTGAAAAGTACCAAAATAGATTGTATGCTCTCCAGACTCGACATGATTAGGAAATTTCTCCTGATGTGGTTATAGGTACATTACAGGTCTTTCATCTTCATGTGTATGCATTGTTACATCCTGGAGTTTCACTTTTCTTTGTGACTTTTTACATAGCTGCAGACTTAGATGTCAATCCCAAAATATTAATAGAGCCTTTCTCAGTGTCTACCCCAGTGGGTAAGTCTATTATAGCTAGATGGGTATATAGAAATTGCCCTGTCACAGTGCCTTAGAAAGTTACTTTAGCTGATCTTATGGAGTTAGAGATGACTGATTTTGATGTCATTCTCGGCATGGTTTTGCTCCACTCATGTTATACCTAAGTCGATTTAGATTTAGAATTGTCCAGTTCTAATTTCCTAATGAGAATGGTGGGTAGTACGTCAATGCTTAATGGTCGATGTATTTCCTATCTTATGGCAAGAAAAATAATATCTAAGGGGTGTATTTATCATCTCGTCCGAGCCAAGGACTCAAAGGTTGAAACTCTGAGTCTTAAGTCAGTTTCAGTAGTATGAGAATTTCCAGAAGTATTTCCCAAAGATCTTCCCGAAATTCCTCGCAAAACAGAAATTAACTTCGGAATAAATCTCCTTCCAGATACCCAACCTATCTATATTCCATCTTACAAAATGGCTCCATTTAAACTTAAGAAGCTAAAGGAGCAGTTAAAGGATCTCGTGGATAAGGGTTTCATCAAGCCTAGCGCTTCACCTTGGGGTGCTCTAATTCTATTTGTGCATAAGAAAGACGGTTCTCTCAGAATATGGATCGACTACCTTCAGTTGAACAAAGTCACTTTTGAGAACAAATATCCACTTCCCAGAATTGATGACTTGTTTGACCAACTTTAGGGTGCAACTTATTTCTATAAGATAGACCTCAGATCCTACAATCATTAGCTTAGAGTCAGAGAGTATGACATTTCAAAGACAACCTTCAGAACTTGGTATGGTCACTTTCAAATTCCTACTTATGTCTTTTGGACTAACAAATGCCTCTACAGCTTTCATAGACTTGATGAACAGGGCGTTTAAGTAGTACTTGGACATGTTCGTCATAGTCTTTATTGAGGACATCCTTGTATACTCTAGTAATGAGAATGATCATGCCAATCATCTGAGGGTTGTGTTACAGACCCTTAGAGATCATCAGTTATCCTCTAAGTTTAGTAAGTGAAAATTTTGGTTAAGATCAGTAGCTTTCCTTGGCCATATAGTTCCCACTGATGGCATTCGAGTTGATCCTTAAAAGACCAAAGCAGTGAGAAACTGGCCTAGACCCATCTCTCCATTAGATATTAGGAGCTTCTTGGGTTTAACTGGTTATTATAGATGTTTTATTGAAGAATTTTGTTCTATTCCTTTCCCCTTGTTGAGACTAACCCAGAAGAAGGTTAAGTTTCAGTGGTCAGATTCCTACGATAAGAGTTTTCCAGGAGTTGAAGACAGACTCACTTTTGCCCCAGTCTTGACTTTGTCAGATGACATAGATGGGTTTGTAGTTTATTATGATGCTTTTAGAGTTGTTTTGGGTTGTGTATTGATGTAGAGAGGTAAGGTCATAGCCTATGCCTCTAGACAACTTATACCCCATGAAAAAATTTATTCAACCCATGATCTTGAGTTGGCAACTGTTGTTTTTGCCTTGAAAATTTGGAGGCACTATGCTTATGGGGTTCATGTTGATGTGTTCATAGATCACAAGAGTTACAGTACGTGTTCATGTAGAAATACCTTAATATTTGCCAAAGAAGATGGCTTGAGTTGTTGAAAGATTACGATATGAGTGTGTTGTACCATTCGGGAAAAGCCAATGTAGTGGTGGATGCCCTTAGTAGATTGTCTATGGGTAGTGTTGCCCATGTTGAAGGTGAAAAGAAGGAGTTGTTCTGTGAGGTTCATCAACTTGGTAGGTTATGAGTCCGATTGGTTAATTCGGCTGAAGGTAGTATATGGTTTCAAAATGGATCAGAATCTTCATTGATTGCCAAAGTAAAAGAAAAGCAGGATAGGGATCCCAGTTTGGTGAAGTTGACAAAGGTAGTTCGAGATTAGAAGGCGGAGGTATCATCCCAAGAGGGAGATAGTGTGCTTTGCTATCAGGGTAGGTTGTGTATTATATTTGTTGATGGTTTGAGACAATGAATATTAGCAGAAGTGGATGATGAGTGGTATATTATTCACCTCGGAGCCACTAAGATATACCGTGGCTTGCGGGAAATCTATTGGTGGAGTGGTATGAAGAAAAATATTATAGAGTTTGTGGCTAAGTGTTCGAACTACCATCAGGTTAAGGTTGAGCACCAAAGGCCTAGTGGGTACACTTCAGTAGTTTAACATACTCACATGGAAGTAGGAGGTGGTGAATATTGATTTTGTGATAGAATTTCCTTGTACACGTCATCAACATGATTTGATTTGGGTCATTGTAGATAGAATGACCAAGTTAGTCCATTTATTGCCAATTCATACTTCATACTCAACTGAGGATTATGCCAGGCTTTATCTTAGGGAGTTGATGATGTTTCATGGGGTTCCTTTGTCTATCATTTCAAATAGAGGTACTCAGTTTACCTCTCATTTTTGGAAGGATTTTCAGAAAGGTCTTGGTACCCAAGTTTACCTTAATACAACTTTTCATCCTGAGACAGATGGTCAGGTAGAGAGTACCATTTAGACTTTAGAGGACATGTTGAGGGTGTGAGTAATTGACTTTAAGCATAGTTGGGATGACCACTTACCTTTGATTGAGTTTGCCTATAACAATAGTTATCACTCCAGTATTCAGATGGCTTCATTTGAGGCTCTCTATAGGAGGAGATGTAGATCTCTTATTGGTTGGTTTGACGTAGGTGAGCTTGCTTTAATAGGGCCATATTTGGTGTTTGAGGCTATGGAGAAAGTTCAGTTAATTCAAGAGAGACTGAAGATAGCCCAAAGTCGTCAAAAATCTTATGTAGACATAAGAAGAAAAGATTTGGAGTTTGATGTTTGTGACTTAGTCTATTTGAAAATTTTGGCTATGAAAGGAGTGAAGATATTTGGAAATAAGGGAAAGCACAGTCCCCACTATGTTTCCCTATATAAAATTTTAAGCCATTTTGGGAAGGTAGCTTATGAGCTAAAGTTGCTTGCAGCTTTAGCATCAGTGCATCCTGTGTTCCATGTTTCTTTGTTAAAGAAATGCATTGGCGATTCAGTTTTGGTTGTTCATTTAGAAAGTATGGATGTTAAGGATAGCCTTTCCTATGAAGAAGTCCCAATTGAGATCCTTGATCATCATATTCATCGGTTAAGGAATAAAGAGGTTCCTTAGGTTAAGGTCCTATGGTGAAATTAGTCCGTTGAGGGAGCCACTTGGGAGCCAGAAGTACATTTGTAAGCCAAGTATCCCTATCTTTTCCTTATGAATACAAACTCAACTTGAGGTAATGGTTTCTCTTAAATCAACTCACTCATTCTCTATCTTAGATATGTAACTATCCTTATGTTATAACATGTATTCATGAAACTCAACTCAGTCTATGTATCATATTTCAAATTTAGTTACCTAATCATGATTCAACGCATGAGTGTTTAGTGTATGATCTCATCCTTATTATCACTTTAGCTTTAATAGTTTCAGTCGAGGATGAATGATTCCCAAGGGGGAGATAATGTGACACCCTATAGTTGTAACGCTCAAATGATGCTTTAAAAATGACCTTTAGAACCCCTATTTTGATGGTAGACTATGTTTAAATGTTAGGTGTTGAGTTGGGGGTGCTTTTAGGCCTTAAAAATGAGTTTGTGTCGCATAGTAGACCTTGTGCAAAGGTCGTGCATCGTATGACATTCGCAAATGGCCACCAGATGAGGTGTGTGATTGGCATATGCCGTACAACCTAAGGTGTGCGATTGGCATGCTCCGCAAACCTAAGGTGTGTGATTGGCATGCGCCGCACAACAAAGGTATAGTGTATAAAGTTGCTATGTTTTGACTTATAATAAGGGCGTTTAAGTGTTTTCACACCCTAAACTGTCCCTAAACATTACTAAATGTATTAAGGGGTTTTAAACATGTTATTTCCACTCCATTAACCCCCAAATATTTAGTACACACCTGAAAACCCTACCCTTCTTCCCAACAACCAAATCCAAGTATCATCTTTGAAGAACTCAAGAATTTAAACTCCTATTTTAAGATTTCTTCAAGAATCCATTCAATTAAGGTATGTCGGGTATTCATCGATGGGGTCCCTTCCACCGATTGATCCCCAAAACCCTAATTTTACTTAAAAGTATAAATCTTATCTTACTTTATGAAATCATTCATGAATCTTATGAAATTAATCCATGAGTTTCTTGCTAAATCAATTACAATCCATGTCTACAAGTATTTCCAAGTGAATTAAGCAATTTCATGTTTTGAATTGTAAATTTCCATATCATTGATAAAGCTCAACTTACACGTCAATTTGAGTGCAAGGCGTTCGTCATCAATATATTTACCCAACTTTGGAGTCGGGATCGAATCCATGAGAAATAATGTGAGTGGCGATCAAATTAACTTGAAATGACAGTTACAAGTTAAATTCAAACAAATGGTACAAAAAGATAAAATGGGGGAGGTGAGTTCCTACATTAATATTTCTTTTTGGGATTTTCTTGTATAAATTCGGGGCTACGAATAATTAGAGTTTTAACAGTTATGCACGGATCTTGGGATTATACATTACTGAGGGAGTGGCATGTGGGAGTTAGTCATCATCATCGATTAGTAAGTCAAATATGGGTAGGTTTGGTTATAGATTTTGATGCTAGTCTTTCAACAAAACACCTCTCACCCATTGATCCTTTCAAATACATAATGGATGTGTTCAACAATTAGCAACTACAACCTCAATCAAGGCATCCCTATTTCTAGGATGACACCCAAGGCATAGTCAACCTCACTTTCACCCTTATTTCTAAAATAGTGAGAATTTATCAAACTACACACATAATTGTCTATCATTGCTTTGGTTTCCACATCCCTCTTTCGAGGATGGCATAGATTCCTAAACTTTACCCAAAAACTCTTCTTTCAAAGATAGCCTTAGGTTTTTTAGAGCTTGGACCTTTCACCTATCAAGCCCATATGGGTATTTGGAGCTTTCACCAATCTAATCCCAACCAAAATAGTATAGCAATAATAGAACCCATAAATAAGAACTACCAAATAGATGCTAACAATCACAACCCACACACATTTTAATCCCTATTCACACATAACCTTAAGAAGGAGATTTAGCTACACATAAGATAAATAAGCATAGATATACCCATAATCTTCATTGAATTAATTTATGCTAGATCTAAGAGAATGTTACTTCAAACTTGGCTCGTCTACAATATCAACAATGGAAGTGAGCAAATCTTCCACTTGGAAAGTCTCCAATGCATTCTTCACCCAAAATTTATACAATATTTTCTTCTTTAAAAATGGAGGCTACAAAGTCTAAAGCTAAACATAAAAAATTGGGGAAAAAGCAATGTGATGGAATAAATCCCCCCCTCAAATTAGGGTTTGAGTCTTTTTGTTCAAATTGGGATCAACACGTCCAATTACAGTTTTGCCTTTAGGCTGAACATTTCTGCCAAGTTGCGATCGCACAAATCTGGCTGCAACCATGGCTACGTGACCACGGTTGACTTCCGCGTTCACAGTTGATTGACTATCTTGATTGACTGCGACCATGGTAACTGAGGCTAGTTCACTGCAGGTCTTCAGCTATACTTTTTCTGCTCCCTTTTGATCATTTCAAGCTCTAATCCACATCTCTTTGTCTTTTCAATTCCTATACCTGCAACGAGTGGATATTAGTGCATTAAATCACAATTATGACTCATTTACTCATTTTAGACAAGGTAATGTGCATGAAAAATGAGTGCGAATGAGTGGTAAAATCACCTCATAAATACCCCCAACTTAATACCTTGCTTATCCTCAAGCAACACTACCTTTTACAATGATCCATAATCATTTATGCCCACATTTATGCCTTAAATTGCCATACCGGCCTGGACATGAGTTGCAACCACAAGTAGTTTATTGCACATGTGCTAAACTAATTTCACAACACACCTCATTATAAAATGCAATCCTCAAAGAATGTATAAGACTATAAAGATCAATCAAACAACAAAGACCAATACTCAAGAAAAGACCAATACTCAAGAAGTAGCTCATCTTTGACTAGAACTAAACCATACTCCACTTGCCTCATTATTTAGGAGGTGACAAAAATCATTCACCTCAAATTGTTTGTATGCCCATCTCACAAGAAAGAAAAGTTTCACACACCAAACTACCAAGCAAGTAACAAGGAATTTTAAGTGCAAAATTCTACCCTCACAAAAGAAATCTCAATGAAACAAGTGTCATGCCATAGGCTTGCCCCTATATTCAATCTTCACTACAAAGAAAGTAAGTGGTTGGAGATCTCAAAGGACTTTCTAATATTGTAACGTAAGTTTGGGTTAGGGTAGGATATCATTTAGGGAACTAGGTTACACCAGACCTTAAACATCTACATCACACTTTACAACACTCCTCCTTTTGACTAAGGGCCACTCTACTATGTTTTCTTTTTTTTTCTTATGCCTATTTTTCACTTCCTTTGTCCACCACTTTTCTTTCATTTCATTTTCTTGAAATTTTCATGCAAAACTTTCCTTTGTTAGAATTCTTCCTATTTTATTCTTTTGCTTTCAAAGCTAAGGAACACTAGGAATTTCACTTACAACTTCGTGGCCCCAAACTCACTTCCATCAATCTTTACCACCCCAACTTAGGATTTTAGCCTCATGTTATATTTTTGAGTTCAAGGAGGGTATGGTTCAAAAGAGGGATGTTCACAGCTTGTAATGTGTTTGCCAAAGAAAGGTAAAAAGGGTCAAAGTGGGTACTAGGGATTGCAATTATGCATTGGTAGGCTTTTTAGGCTAGAGGGGGTTCCAAAATCACAAAGAGGCCCTAAGATCATATCTCTAACCAAATACAATCAAAATTAGTTTTGAAAGACTAATGGGTCAAGTTCTAGATAACACAAATATACAAGAGATGAATGTAATATTCTCACCAAACATGGCATGAAAAATTCGTTAAGGGAGCTCAAATGTCCCTCCCAATGGAAAAAATCATGGAGTATTTATCACTATTCATAAGTTAAAAATTTATGGGACTACAAAAAGAGAAAAGATTTGTAACAACATTGTTCACGTCCATGCCCTTGAATTTTCAAATTTTTTTTTATGGAGGGGGTTTCCTGATTTGCCATAGAACCATACATAAATTGCTAAAATATAGAGATGGCAACAACCAAAGCCTTAGTCTCACATCTTGGCTCAAAATGGGCAAACTAACCATATGGCTTCTCAGACTTCGCCAATGGTGTACTATCTGATCCCAACCTTATAAAACAAACTAAAATGCCACAGGTACTCAGGCTTCCCTTGCATTTTTTTGAAATTTATGCTATGGGTACTCAAAATTCCCCTACATACTTATCCCAACATCACTAAGATCCATACAAAAATTTAAAGTATGTATAGAAAACTAAAACTAGAAATAAAAGAAAAGCATGATAATGGATAAAACTTGGGCACCATCTAGGTCCCCAAAATATAGTATCCACGGAATAAACTAAAAACATTATCCAAAAAATCATCCCAAAACAAGAAAAGTAAATATCCAAGAGGCACCCCCAACTATAAGAATGCGGTGGCCTCATTGCAAGTACAATCAAGTGAAAGTAAAAAAGGTCTCCCAAGATATGCATAGTGAGTTGCTCTCATCTGTTGAATCTGTATATTCATCACTATCCTCAACATTTGACCACTCAGTAGGTGCATCGTCATCATTGTCAAGCTTAGAATATGGGAGTTTAACATTAGGATTCAGGCCTTTCCATAGGCCCTTAACCCCTTTCCACAATTTGAAGAAGAATTTATCCCCTTTCTTCTCTTGATTCAGTATCTTCTTATGTAAGGCCTTGAGGTCTCTGTGAGATGAGGCCAAGCATGAGTAAGTTCTCTCTAGGCTGGCAACTGTAGCACTCTGTGGCTCTTGTTTCTCTTTGTATTTCTCATAATTTGCAACAGACACATATGAATGAAGCCTAGTGGATGACTCCCCTGGTCCTTAAGGCAAACCTACTAATAGCTCTCTAATGGATCTGGCATCAATATTCAAATCATCCAAAGGTCTAATAGTGGATGGTCTTTCGGGTTCCTCAGCTGCTGACCTGTCTGAGTCATCTTCTTAATTATTTCTATACCCAAGTTCACCCTCACCCTTTATTTTGAGTGGGGTGATGCGAGTACTTGGTTTTACACAAGTATCTATAGGATATTCCTCTATCCCTATTTTTTACACAATTCAGTAATAGGTGAAGGGAAAGAAAGAAGTGTACCACCCTGAATCTTGTATTGTCTCTATTCCTCAAGTACAATCTTGCCCACATTCAGATCAATCCCATTCATCAGGTAGGCCACTATGCAGGTTCGCAACTCAGTAATAGATGTCATATGGGTGCATGGTGAGACCCTACTACAAATAATGTGTAACCATATTTTAGCCTCTACAGAGAATTTATTCATAGTGATCCCTCTGTTGGTAGTAGCTCGGGAAACCTCTCTATTTGGGTAGAGAATTTTGACCCTTTGCTTCAAAATCTTCCATATCAGTATCCTGAAGCATATGTACTTCATTAACCTGTCGCACTCCAAAGTGCACATTCCTACCTTGAATCTTCCACACCAGGTTCACAAGAGAAATAGTGCTCAAATTTGTATAAAACTTCCGCACTGATTATTCATTTTCCTCACATGGATCTGGGACAAAGCATATCCATCCGAACACAACAAGCCTGTCAAAAAATCCTGGATACTATTCTAGGATCCCGTTAATGCTAATGCCTCTCTTTAATTATAATTTGGCTCTTCGGAGGTTATTTTTATATTATCTTTGAGATACTGGGGTCATAAATCAGATATTGTTGTAATTTTCCATTGTGAGTTTTAAAGCCTGTAAGCAAGTCCACTCAGGAAAATATTTGCATTATCGTGCTTAAAATATGCTAAAACAAATATATAAGCTTATGCGGTAGTATTATAGAAGGTTTTAGGGTCAGCAAAGGCTGTACAGAAAGTTTACTTCTTGTCAAAGCATGCTCTCAGGTATGGTGATCGTAGACTACTGACCGCGATCACGGTCATCAGGACCGCTATCACGGTATCTGAGATCAAATTTGACAGGTCCAGTACATTGTTTTCAATTTCAATTTTAATCCCAATCCCGCCTCCAAACTAGGCATAACAATATTTTAAATAGTGAATTTAAGCCTAGAGTGTGTGGTCATAGCCTCAATTGTAAAAGAATTGATCAAGGAATTTTTAAGGGCACTTAATCAAACACATGGTGTATACTTCAATCTAAGCCATTCAAGGCTCAATTTTGGGTACATCAAGACTTCCCCAACCGTGTGTACACCAACTACAACAGCTAACCACAATACCAATCACTAATATGCATCCACATATACACTAATTTAGGCTATTTTTTATACTACAAGTTCTAAACGTACAATTTTATATCAAAACTAAGGAAAGTTCGATAAATTACCTATTTAGTTGATGCAGAATAATGAGTTGGTGCTAAAATATACAATGGAATCCCAACAACAGAAGAATTTTGAGAGGAATTTTGAAAAAAAGGGTGTGGGAGAAAATAGGAAAATGGATGGTCTTTTAAACTAAATTGATCGTGGTCGCGGTCCTAGTTGCACGATCATGGTTATACGGGCTACACAATCATGGTGGAATAGACTGCAATCATGGTAACTGAGACCTATCAACTGGATTTTCTACACAGTCTGAATTTCCAATTCCACAGATTTCTTTCCAAATTCAAAAAAAAATTTCTCTTGGCACCCCAAAATTATATAGATTATGCATGCACACAAACAAGAATTTATTCTACTTTAAGATGTACAAAAAGGAAGGGATACATGCCACTTTTTGTGGTATGACGGGTTGCCTCCCATCGAGTGCTTAGTTTAATATCGCAGCTTGATGTTTCCACCACTTCCTTCTATGTTTCCACTTAGAAGATTTGAATCTCCATCCCAACTTTTACTCAATATGAAATAAGTGACAGAGGGATAGTAAATTCAAATATTCCAAGATGAAACTTGGAACAGGTGCCAAAATGGGAAGAATGCTTCGATATCGCCATTTTAAGGACTTTAACCTTTTTCCCAACTTCACATCGATCTTTCGGATTCACTCCTTGGGTAAAATTAAGCACATCAATATGACATTCCTTGTGCTTTGGAAGTTGATTTTCTTGGATTTTGATGGACAAGGTTCCATATGTTCCTTCGAAATGACAAAATCCAAAATGCAAGAGTCAGACTCCACCCCCCCACAATCCTCTATTTGGTCAAAATTATGGATCCCCATCCTATCCTCTATGCGCAATTTTTAAGAGTGGGTTGAATAAGGTCCAACACCTAACTTTGGGTTAGCTTCCTCAAAAATATTGTCACTCTAAAATGAGCTAGGGTCATCATAAGAGGTTTGCATTCCCTCTTATTTTAACTCTAGTCTCATTTTCCTTATTATGTCTTCTTCTCCCTCGCATGATTCGGATGATTGGGAAGTCATTGAGGAATCTTTGCTACCAAGCTTTTCATTATAGTTTGGTTTCTCTTCTTGATAACACTCCTCTTGAGTATTGGGAAAGGTAGTGATAGTTTCAAACTTTTCTTCTTTTCCCAATAGGTATTTCTTGACACTTGTCCATTATTTTTACATGTATTCCATATTCTCCCCCATTGCATCTACCCGATCCAATATGGATAATAACTTTGGGACACAACTACTGGACTCAGTGCATTATTCTTTTAGTTTCTCATCATATGACCTAATAAATCATAGGAAGAACTAGAAATTTGATTAGTATAATAGGGGGAGGGGGTGTTTGGACACTTATCCCAATGTCCTTGCAGACGGCCACACATGGGGTAACTATACTCCCAATCAAATGGAGATGGTAAAATCTCTCCTCGGGGAGCATACTTACAATATCTCCTGGAGTGTGGTCCATAACAATACGAACATGGGGGGTCACGATATACCTTCCAATCATTAACTCATATTTAATAGAAAATTCCATCAAGAAAAGTAAAAATGAAATAAAATCTACTTACATAGAAAAATCACAAACAAATATTTACAAGGTTGAATTCAAGCAAATAACTAAGATTGTAAACTAACTTAATACGTCAAATTGTTCCCCGGCAATGATGCCATTTTTTATAAGGCTTAACTTACACATCAATTTAGTGAAGGCGGTTGTTTTAATATATTTATCAAACAAGAGTTGGGGTCGAATCCACGAAGAATAATGTGAGTAGCTATTCAGTAAATTCAAAATAGAAGTGCTTTCTAAAATTCAAACCTATGGTATAAGATGGTTTGGGGGTTTTCAATCGTGTCAAATGCGAATGCAAATCTTTGGCTTCTAAGGGACTAATTTAAGACTAAGAATAATTAGAGTATACTCAATTAGAATGGATCTTGGGATTATACTTTCCTAGGGGCAAGATGTGCATAGGAACATGATAATTTGATGCAAATTCTAATCATTGATGATATGGTAGGCTAGTTCTAATGTCCTTGAAGCTAGTTTTTCAACAAAACCACAAGGATTTCACTCAGTGGTTCTTTCGAGCACCTAACAAGTGTGTCAATCAAAACCACCCAATACCTCAATCAAGGCTTCCTAATTTCTAAGATGATACCTATGGTATAGTTGACTTCACAACCACCCTTATGTCTAAGATAGTGATAGATTAGCAAACTATACACATAATTGTCTATGAAGCTTTGGTTTCCACATCCCTCTTTCGAGGATGACATGGATTCCTAAACTTCACCCAAAACCCTTCTTTCAAAGATGGCCTTAAGCTTTCTAGAGTTTAGAGCTTTAACCCATCAAACCCATTTGGGTATTTGGGGCTTTCACCCATCAATCCTAATAAATTTAATCAAGAAATGATAGGACCCATCATCAACAAACTCAAATCTACACAAAAATTATCACAACCCACATACAATTTCACCCTAATGAAGCATAACCCCAAAAGGTAAATCTAACAACTCATAATGATTATAAACATAAATAAACTAATATTTCCATTAAAGTTATCCATAAGAAAATAAAGAGTGAAAACCACACTTTAGAATCCAATGAATCTTCAATGGATAAAACCAAATCTACACTTAGAAGTTACTCTAATGTCTTCTTAGCTCAAAATTAGTACAAGTCTTGTTCCAAACTTCAAAAAATTACTAAAAACTTACATTAAGGATGGGATATAGGTGATGGAATGATGGATTATTAAGAATGAAATTGTTTTTTTAGCTTTAAAAGGGATTTGGAGTTGGCTAGTTAAAATGAAATTTTTTCCCTTAGGCCATTTTTCGCCCTTACGCAATCGCGGAAGGTTGGTCGCAATCGCACTCACCGTGATCATGGTTATTCCACCGCAATCATAGTTGGTTAACTAGATTTACTTAGCGTGATCATGGGCTAACACCCGTGATCGCGATAACTAAGGGATAGATCCTGATCCTACATCAACTTGTCCAGCTCTTGCACTTTAATTCCCTTTTTGATTATTTTTAGCTCAAGTTTGCCTCTTTTCCTCTCAGCACTTGTACACCTAAAAAATATGGGAATTAGTATATTTAAAATCAAATGTGTCTCACTTTTACATTCAAATCATAGTAGTGTTCATGAATGTTAAGTGCAGCTGAGTGGTTATTTCACCACTTATCAACGTGTTGGTGAAAGGGGATAGATTTATCCTTCCATCAGATTTTGTGGTGATCTATTGTGAAATGGGAAAAGAGGTGCCAATTATCATTGGTGAACCATTCCTTGATACTGTAAGAGACTTGATGGTGAGGTATCTTTTTAGGTATACAAAACAAAGAAACAACCCATGGAGCTTAAAGTGGTGTCGATTATAGATGTTGAAGATGAGGAAGTGAATGATGGTTAACTTGAGTATCCAACTTGAAGAGAATGAAGTATGTCGTTCCACGACGATAATTAAGGAGCTATGTGGGAGGCAACCCACAAATACTATAAAAGTGGCTAGTATCCTTTGCTTTTAATTTAGTAGGGTAGATTTTAATTTTGTCATTGATTAATCCATATATTTGTGGTGCTATAGAGTGTTTGAAATAAGGAAAATTGTATCAAAATAGAGCAGTGAACTGAACAAGGGAAAATAGAGGTGCATAAATGCCCTCAGTTACCACGATCGCAGCCCTGTGCCTTCACGATTGTAGTCACCACTTGGTTGTAATCGCAGGCCTCGGACCGTGATCACAGTCAAGTTAATTTAAATGACTATCCAACTTCCCATTTACTCACACTCAGTCTATGAATTCTCTCTTAATATTGTACTAACTCCAAGCATAATTTTGGCATCTAAAAGCATCTTAGCATCCATTTTGCATCATCACACTGGTAGGTGATTTTAATTCATGTTTAAATAGTTATTGATATGCCATAGAATGAATGAGCTAGGGAAGGCCTAAACTTGTGCTTATCATTGATAAATGTTAATTATTTACACTTGTATGGTGGTTCACTATTGAAAATGGTGCGCATACATGTGGGGAAATCTTAGGTACCCAAGTTGTGTCCAAAATTAAAGAAAATATAGTATGCACACCAAGTGCTCGATCAAATGCCCAAACGAACTCATAACTAGATGTTTTTATATCCTAAGGGAATGATCAAGTATCTCTTAACATTGTTTAATGATATTGATGTTAAATCATGTGTTGGAATATATTTTGCCTTAGAATTTAGAACGCCCAATCTAGCCTCAGATACCGCAACCATGGTTATTAGATTGCAACCACAACACCGCAATTGGGACACCATGATCACAGGATAGTTACCTACGATTGCCATAGCTGAGGCTGATTTCTAGCTTAGACAAAAAATCTGGTACTTCTAATTCTTGTCTAAAAACCACCAAGTAACCATCCCATGAGCTTAATTGAACAACATGACATAGTTTGTGCATGAAAAGGTTAATGATTTGTTTTTGTGTTGCTCTCACGTTTTTCAAGTTTACAATATGGAAGATTATGATAAAGTTTGATTCATGGCTCCTAAATGTCACAACCAATACTATTATAAGATTCTAAGAAAAAGCTTCTTCTAGAGAGGGTCATATGTTTGGAGAAGGTGCCAAAAAAACTTTTGGCATATCATGATAGAATTGTGGACACTTAACGGTGGTGATTTCCCCAAATCCTATCCTGGCAAATAAGTAATGGGTATGGGAATTCTACGCTAATCTTAGTGTGGTATCTTTCTTGAAGCCAATCATCAAGATATGAGAAAAGGTTGTGAACTTTGATGCTAAAGATATAATTTACATCTATGGTCTCCCAAACGCAGACATAGATCAATCTGATGCCAAAGGGTGTGAACCAGAGAGTTGGTTGGCGGTGAAACTATGTCCGTAACAAGAGGTTCCTTGGGTGGCTACCAAGAGGAATATATTTATGAATGACTTTACTACCGAGGACTTGATTTGGTTGACTATCATTTGGAGCCGGGTCTACCCTTGCACCCATATGACAACAATTTAAGATTTTTGTGCAAGGATAGTTGCTTTCATATTAGACCACATTCCCTTGAATGTTGGTCATCTTTTGGTCTCTAATATAAAGTTCTTTAAGAACTACGGTGGTATGCATCTCATATTTCCTTCTCTTATTACTGAGTTATGCAGGTGAGATGGGGTTGTAGAGTACCTTGAAGACACTTAGATGTCCACTCATAACCCTATTTACCCTCTTAAAATTTAGGGTGAGGGTGCACCAGAAGGAGCAAGAAAAGAAAGATCGATATGTGTAAGTTTACTTGTAAGGAGACAGAGTCTTGCAGGCCATCCATAGCCGGGACTTTTCAGGAGTTTAGTGTTGCCCTGAAGGCAATTAGGGATCTAGTGTCACGGTTCATGAAGGGCCAGGAGAGACCTCCAACACCCGCCATTCATATGTGGCCCAGTCAGATTTTGAGAAGTATTTAGAGGACCAAAAGACACAGGGAACCACCATTGCTAGGATTGAGAGGACCTACTCATCATTGGAAGAGTCTTACAAGGAGCTTCAAGATTTCTATGAGAAGATGAAGAAAAGGGATAAGAAGAAGGATAAGTTCTTTAGCAAGATGTGGAAAGGGGTAAAGGGCCTATGAAAGGTCCTAAAATCCTAAAATAGACTACCTTCTTCCAAAGTAGAGAGCGATGATGAAACCCTGACCGAGTGGTCTGGTTTTGAGGCTGTAAGAGATGATGCAGAGTCTGAGGGTAAGAGTAGTTCTTGATGCAATTTCAAGGCTCACCCTTATATCTCTTTATTCTTTATTGCTAATGCAGTGAGGACACTGTAAGTTTCTTAGTTTGGGGTGCCTGTCTCCATATTATTTCTCATTTGGGCCTATATTATTTAGATATTTGTGGAATACTTGATGTAATATTTGGGCACTCTGATGGCGCCCACATTTCATTGATTAATTGTGTAGTTTCTTCTCTTTTCTTTATTTATTGTTCTTATGGCTGTGATGATATCTAACGAGCATTTCTCTATGATAGATTGAGTGATGACATTCTTCAGGGAAAATCGTTGTGATTGGGTTTTGATCCATGGATACAGGGGAAGTTTGAGTACCCGTATCATCAGAGCTATAAATGCAAGAGAAGTTTAAGTACCTGTAGCATTTTGGATTTAGGATCGCACTTATTCTTATGGCAAAGTCTGAGTATCCATATGGTTTGACCTTATAAAATCCGAAATGTGAGACGTCGGCTTGGTTTGGTGCCATAAATAGCAAATTATGCATGGTGAAAATGCGAAGCAAACACCCCGTCTATCTTAAATTTTTCTTTCAAAAATAAAGGGCACGAACGTGCGCGACCTTGTAACAATACTTTACTTCTATTATTGACTCCAAAGTTTTGGTTTGTAGAAAATGGTAGATACTCTATTTTTCCTTTAGTGGGAAGGGCAATTTAGCCTCCTTGAAGAGCTTGCATGCCATGTGCGTTTAGCATATTTGTCCAAATCTCATGCATACTTGTACCATCTTGAATTCGCCCCATTAGTCTCTCAAGGCTATTTTTACTATGCTTGGTTGGTGAAATGACCAAAGGATATCTTTGTGAATATAGGAACCCACTTTAGCCTAAATAGCCTACCCATGCATAGAATATGATCCTTAGTTACCCAATTCGAGCCTTCAAGCCTTTCTTTGGCAACTACATTACAAGCCTTGATCCATTCAAAGTTTTTCCCTATTTGGAACCCTATCCTTCTTGAACATGGAAAAAATATATGAAAATTGAGGCTTAATGCCTAAGTTAGGGGTGGTAAGTTTTGAAGAGATGACCTTGGTCCAAGGTAATTGCAAGTGGATGCCTAAGAGCTAAGCAGTGAAAAAGTGAAAAAGAATGGAATGATGAAAAGAAGGATGAGGAATTAATTGCAAATAAAATAAGAGAATGAAATATGCCTTTAAAAAATTAGGTATATCAAGGTAGCTAAAATAGGGATTTGTAAAGTTTAAAAACAAAAGAAGTGGTCCTTGGTCAAAAGTTGGATGGAATAGTGTTATGGTAGATGTTAAATGAGAGTATAGCCACTTTTTCCCCAAAGGATATCCTACCCTTCCCCGAACCTACATTGAAAGCTTAAAAAGCCCTTTGATATCTCCAACTAAGTGTATTCATTGTAGTGGCTATTGAAAATAAGGGCAAGCCTATGGTATGATACTTGTTAGCATCGAAAGTCTGTGTGAGTGAGAAAGTTTTGCATTTATATATCCCTTGTTGCATATTAGATAATTTAGTGTGTGGAATTTTATTCTTTTGAGGAGGCATATGAACAAATTAAGTTAGGTGATATTGCCATCTTTAGAAAAATGAGTCAAAAGGAGTATGGTGGAGTTGAGGTCAATATAGAGTTACTTCTAGAGCGTTAGTGATTGTTGCTTTTATGCTCTTTAAATTCTGTTTTATCTTTGAGATTATGTTTCATGATGAGGGTTGTCATGAGAATAGGTTTGCCAATGTTTGAAGAGTTACTTGTGGTAACAATCAAGTTTGAAGTCTTTGTGATCATTGGGGTGTATAAATGGTCTTAAATTTGCATTGTCTCATTGAGTAAAGAGGTAGTGTTACTTGAGGACATGCAAAGGTTTAAGTTGAGTGTGTTGATGAATGTTTTTTTGGTTTAATTTGGTATTTTATTGATTAATGGAAAATAAAGAAAGCACTAATAGTTTTTACAATAATGGACCAACCCATCATAAAATCTACAACCCAAATAAGATATTAAAATTAAACAAAAAAAAGGCCCATTCAGAAAAGGATCCAAATCTGTGTTCCGACCTTTTTTGTTCATTGCGTATACCCGCAAAAATAGGGTTTGTGTTTCCTAAAATCAATCAGCCATTTTTACCAAATCCTGAAGAAATGTTGTCTTCTCCGATGGTGAATCTGAGCTTCCTCTTGAAGATGCTGGGGATTATCTACTCTGTGCCATGGATTTTTTATGAAATATCTCGCATTTCAGCTATCAGAAGTAAGTACCTTCTGATCTTCTCAATACATATCCCAAATAGTTTCAATTCCTTATTCAAACTTTTTTGATTTCCTAGCTGTGCTCTCCGATTATTGGGAATATCAAGTGTTTTTGGTGCTTTATTGATGGGTTTAGACCCCTGAAAGTACATTAACGTGCAGGTAAGCCTCCATCTTTTATTCCATTTTGGTTAATATTCTTTGAGTCCTTACTCTGACAATTGTGCTTCATCTTGTAGATACTACTCGAAGGGAGAACAAGATGCTCGAACCTGCAAGTAGCTGAAATATGTGTATCTCTTCAAGTGTATCATTAGTAGATCTAGGAAAAACCCTCCCTTACACTGCGAGTCCTTTTTGTTCGTTGTAGTAGAATAGGCTATATAGCTTTGTACAACTTTGATGACTATAATTTTGTACATATTTTTTTTTCTCAAGTTAACATTTAGCCTGGTCAGCCCTATCATCCTCTAATATATGGACATTGCATCTTATCACTTTTTAGAATTCTCTTGCCTTTACTTTCTAGCTGCTGAAAGTGTTGATGAGTGGTGAATTTACCACTCATGTACATCCAAAATTCGTGCACTACTATGATTTGAAGGTATAAATGAGACAAGTTTTTTGGTTGAATGTATTAATTTTCACATTTTGCAGGTATACAGGTGATGATGAAAGAATGATGTGGAGTTAAGTTAAAAAGAAATCAAAAGGAGAAGAAAAATACACAATTGAAGACCCTGCACATAATCAGGCTTAGTTACCACGATCATGGTCTGAGTATCTTGATCGCACTAGTCAAGATTGGTTATCCTCCACGACTGCGAGGATCTTACGGCGATCAAAGACAAGTTGCAGCAACGCGGCCTGACGGGTTTATGCCTAGGGGAAATTCTGTCATTTTTCCCAGCTGACCCCAAATCCCTTATAATGCTAAAACTCTTTCATTTGAGATATTACACTTTGAACAATTGAACTTTGGCAGCTTTGTAACCCTACTAATTGGGGAAACTTTTGTATTTGAATTTTCCAAGTCGAGTTAGTGAAATTGGAGTGTAATTTGAAGAATCTTCTTATCCTCCATTATTATGAATGTTTTCAATGAACCTTATGGTATATTTCTTCCTATTTACTTCATGAGTAAGTAAATTTCCTTGTCTTGGGATTATGTTTAACTAAGGTGCGATTATGTGTGGGTTGTGATGTATTTGTGTAGATTCTAGTTTGTTGATGATGGGTTTCACTATTGCTTGTTTGAATTAGTTGGGATTTGTGGGTGAAAACCCCAAATTCTAGAAAGCTCACATCATCCTTGAAAGAGGGATGTGAGTGAATTAACCCATATCATCCTTGAGAGAGAGATATGGGTGACAAAGCCATATTGGACAATAATGGATGTAGTTTTCTATCTTTTCGCTATCTTAGAAATAAGGATGAGTATAGAGTTAGCTATGTCTTAGGCATTTTTCAATAAATACGGATGCCTAACTAAGGTATTCGGTGATTTTAATTGACACACTCATTAGGTACTCGAAAGGGTCAATAAGTGATATTCTTGAGGCTATGTTGACAAACTAGCCTCAAGGACTTTAACCGAGTCTACCATATCATTAATGACTAGAATTTGCACCAAGTCATCATGCTCCCATGCGTAATTTGCCCTTAGGTAGACATAATTCCAAGATCCTTCTCATCTTGAATTTTCAATTGCATTTCTTTCTTTTTGTTTGTTAACTTGAATAGATATTGATCAACCTTTGTTCAAAATCAACTCCCCTATTTTTAAATCATGTAATTTGCTTTGTCTACATTACGGGTATCTTCATAGTAACTATTAACACCCATAGGACTAGAAAACAAATTTCTCTCCTCGTGGATTAGACATTAACATAAGTTGAGCTATTGAAAATGATCATCCTCTACAAATTTAAATGGTATAGGTGAGCATCAATAAGGTGCTAACTTGATATCCCTAGCATCCCAAGATCTAGTCCTTACAATCTGCATAGAAAAGAGTGGAAAACAACTTAGAAAATCGGGTATGAACAAGCCACATGACAAGGAATCAAAATAGAAAATTTTTTCTAAAAATAACTTATTACCTATCGAAGATAGAAATAGATATCTCTGTTTCATTTCGTGACTCTAGTTGACATCCCACTCTTACACTTACGAGACTGGTGAACCTGGTTGCTTCATACCAATTTGTCATAACCGTAATATAGTTTATGATGAAACTTATTACGGCCCAGCCTTGGTAAGTAAGCCACTCACCCAAGCTAATAAAGAAAAAACTAAAACAACTACAATACAATCCAAGGTGAGACTTCTAGAATAAAGTCATACCCATATAAGTATAATAATAATGAAAGTTTGAAATAAATAGTATAAATCACCCAAAACCAGGTGATATAATGTAAGAGCATCTAAGTACAATTTCAAAAATTAAAAAAATATAAAATTTGTCTCTGATCTACATAAAGACATAAGTAAAATAAAATAAAATTTGGAATTCACCCAATAATGCTAGAACGGTCCAGTACCTCAAATAACACCAACCAACAGCACCGTCAGAACCTTCACGTGTCATACTTATGCTAGGATATACACTAAAAGGGCACATACCAATGAGTACGATGCACTCATACTCAGTAGGTATCATAGGTAGACTGAGCAAAGCATAAAATAATATAAAAATAACACTATGAGCATATCAACTACAAATAGAAAGTCCTAAATTATAGCTCACACCATCTTGGCAAATAATTATAATATATAAAAATAGAAATGAAAGACAACACAGATATATATATGAATAAAATACTGAAACTGAACAGAAATATAGAAAACAAAGAAAATAATGAAAGACGAGTCTACAAATACAATGCAAGCAATGTGGATGTAATGAATGATGAAAGTTATCACGTGACTTTCTACATACACCCACCGAGCTCGCAACTCCCAGATAGGACCCATGGGGGGTTCGTAACCCATATACTAAATCATATAACTTAACTCAACACAGCTGTCCGGCATATGTTCACATAGAGGTTTTCATTAAAGTGTTATTTCTTTCAAAAAAGGTGTTTCTTAATTGAACCATCATCTCATCAATGTATATATGTATGTAATAAGGATGTAATGCTCATAATTAACTCAATATAATGATATCGAATATATCAAACAAGTATATATATATATATATATATATATATATATATATAAGGGACCCTAGAAATAAACTCAATATGTCCATAATTCATGATTATCAACTCTTATTAGGCACCATCGAAATAAACATGTATGTAAAACACCATTAATAATATATAAATCCCTGAATCAATTCTTAATGTTCAAATAAGACCTATATTAGAATAATAAGCCCCCGCACAAGCATTATTGTCACAAACCGAGACTATTCCCTACTCGTAACACTGTGCTTAGAGTCACAGGTGACCCCGAGCCTAGCCTGGCATAAATAGTGAATACTAAAAGAAAGTAACAAAATCCCAGGCAAAAGCTAAACGGAAAGTATACTAGAAATAAATAGTAAAGAAATAATTAATAACATTGTCTGAAATACTCGACAAACCAAAAACATGTCTAAATATCTAAAAGCATCTAAATCAGGGTGAGTTTTTGGGATAAGCCCCCAAATAACTTTGACTAACTAATATAAATGAAATATTGAATAAGGACACAACTAGTCCTTGACTAATAAGGACACACCAAGACTATAGCAAAGTGTTGCAGAAATGCATCAAGTGCAATCTGGGTACTGATCGTCCAAACCTGTATTATGAGACAATATAGCACAAAGAAATATGTGATCCGTACTTTGAATGTACAGAGTATGCAAGGTGGGAAACTAACTAATATAGACTGAACATGAATGCATGAACATGTAAATTAAATTCAAGACCAAGTATAACCATGTGTTGGATAAAACTTAAATATTGAGCAACTGAATAACTGAATACTTGGTTAAGCAAATCTAAACTGAATATAAATTGAATTGAATTGAGTAGTGTGTGAGTTAACAATAATTGACATGCCCCAATCTGAGCAAATCGGGGTCCAACCTATAACCTCAGTTGGAAGAGTGGTTGTACCTTGCCAAGAGTACCAATACTAACTGGCATGGATCCACTAAACTGATGTCCCAAAGGACTATAGTGTTAGACCTCTACTTGTGGGTGACCCCTCATAACCTATGGTGACAACCATAGTTCTGGAACTTAGGGAATTCAACTAAAGCTCATAATCCTTAACTGATGGATAAGCCTTCTTCCTTGCTTTCACTCAGTGCTAAGTATTACTCCCTTCTGAATGATACTAGTAACTAATAAATGCTTAACATGATCTGAAAACTGATGTATACTCAACATGATAATACTCTGAGTTTAGTAGCACAATAATGATATAAACGGCTCATAAAATAAAAATTAATATATGAATGACTATCTAGGTATCGAGTGTTCATTACCCACCAAAACTGACTAATGCAATTGAACATGATATCATTAACTGACATGATAAAGAAATTTCACATTTCAAGCCCAAAACTCAATAATTTATCACAGTATCGAATTCCATGATTTTTAACATGAGGGAGTGAACTAATCTTACGAAATGCACGTACCCATGGTTTGGTTACACATATGAACTGATAAGAATAATTAAACTCATATTTATTGAAACCCAACCCAAATCTTTAAGGCAAACATGGCTGTTGCTAACTCAAGATCATGAGTCGGATAATTTTTCTTATGGGGTTTAAGCTATCTAGAGGCATATGCTATAACCTTGACTTGATCCATAAACACACAACCAAGACCAACTCTAGAAGTATCACAATATGCCACAAAACTATTTGAACTTTTGGTAGAGTAAAAATTAGAGCGGATGTGACTGACGTCTTCAACTCTTAAAAACTGTTCTTGCAAGAATCAAACCACTATAATTTGAATTTCTTCTAAGTCAGTCTGGACATGGGAAGAGAAATAGAGAAAATCATTCTATAAACCATCTATAGTAACCGTCTAAACCTAAGAAACTTTTGATGTTTGATAGAGAGATGGATCTAAGCCACTTCCTTACTACTTCTGTCTTTTAATAATCAACTCGAATGCTTTCACTAAAAATTTAATGACCAAGGAATGATACCAATTTTAACTAGAATTCACACTTACTGAACTTAGATAATCATTGGTGATCTTTAAGAGTCTGTAAGACAATTCTCAAGTGATCAGCATGTTCACCCTCATTTCAGGAATAAACAAGGATGTCATTTATGAAGACTGTAACAAATATGTTTAAGAACAGCTTGAACACCCTATTCATCAAGTCCATAAAAGCTGTAGGAGCATTCATTAGTTAAAAATACATAACTAAAAATTCAAATTAACCATACCTAGTTCTGAAGATTGTCTTCAAAATGTCACAATCTCTTACTTTAAGCTGATGATAGTCGGATTTGAGGTCTATCTTAGAGAAATAGTTGGCACCCTAAAGGGTCGAACAATTTATCAATCCTAGGGATGGGATACTTATTTTTTAGTGTGAATTTTTTCAACTAATGGTAATCAATGCTCAATTTGAGAGAACCATCTTTCTTGCGCATGAATATAATTCGAGCACCTCATGAAGGGATACTCAACCTGATAAAACCCTAGTCTAAGAGATATTTCAATTCCATAAGCTCAGGTAGAGACATTATGTAAGGTGGAATTAAGATAGGTTGGGTATCTAGAAGGAGATATATTTTGAAGTCAATGTCCCTCTCAAGAAAAACTTTGGGCAGATCCTTAGGAAATACTTTAAGAAACTCATTCACAACTGGAACTGACTTAAAACTTAGGGTTTAAGACATTGAGTCCTTAAATTAAATAAGATGATAGATGCACCGATCAGAAATTATCTCCCTTACCTTAAGGAAAGATACAAATTGACCTATAGGCTCTGAGGTACTACTCTTTCATTATAAGACTAGCTTATTTAGGAACTGAAACTAGACTACTTTGTTTCTCAATCAACTATGGAATAGAAAGTATGGAGCTATTCCATGCCAAGAATGAAATCAACATCAGTCATGTCTAACTCAACAAGATTGACTGAGATGACTTACTAAGATACTGTGAATGGGCAATTTTTGTACACCCATCTGGCTATAACTAAACAACTGACTAGAGTAGAAACTGAAAAAGTCGCTTCAAGGATTTTGGAACTAACACCCAAATCTATTGCTATATAGGGAGTTATGAAGAAAAATGTGTCTCTGGGGTCTAGTAATGCATACACGTGGATATGAAAAACTTGTAATACACCAATAACCACATCAGGAGAACCTTCCTAATCCTAAAATGTTTCTTAGCCTCTCGCCCATAAGTGTGGAGCGCTTCACATCCATTAATAAGACTCTATTTAATGTGACATATAGTCACCCCAAGACACTTTAAACCTTGTACTTTGATACTAAGTTTATCATGACTTGAGATTACCCCCTTGTTGTAACACGATGCTTAGAGTCACAAGTGGCCCCGAGCTAACCCATAGCCTAGAATACTAAGAGAAAGTAATAGAATTTCTAGTGCAAGTTAAGATAAAAGTATACTAGAAATAAGTATTAAAGAAATAAACAATAGAACTATCTGAACTACCCGACAAACTAAAAATATGTTTGACTGTCTGAAAGTCTCAAAATTATGTTGAGTTGTTAGGACAAGCTCCCAACCAACTCTAACTAACTGATATAAATAAAGTACTAAAAATAAATAACAAATAACTAGTCCTTGACTGATGAGGACTCACCAAGACTATAGTTGAGTGGTACAGAAACGTGCTAAGTGCAATTCGGGTGCTAGACAATACAACGTAAAGAAGTATATGATCAGTACTTTGAATGTACTAATATGTGAGATGGGAAACTAAATAATATAAATTGAACATAAATGAATGAACATGTAAAATAAAGGCAAGACTAAGTATAACCATGTGCTGGATAAAATTAAATAACTGAATAACTAAACATTTGGTCAAGCAAGCCTGAACTGAATATAAACACAACTAAACAAAGGACTATGGGAGCTAAGAATAACCAATATTCCCCAACCTAAGCAAATATATGTCAAAACTATAAGCCTAGTTGGAAAGGTGCTAGTATCTTTCCAAGGGTACCGGCATTGGGTGGCATGGATCTACTAAACTAATGTCCCAAAGGACTCAGGTATCAATCTTCTACCGGTGGGTGACTCCTCATAACCTATGGTGGTGCTGTAGTTCTAAAACTTAGGGACTTCTACTAAAGTTCTCAATCCTTAACTGACGGGTGACCCTTCATCCCTATGTTCACTTGGTACTAAGTACTTGTAATACCCCATACTTCTACCTAGAATAAATTCATTCTAAAAATGTTAAATACATGATTTAAAGATGAATACACTTTTATATATGTGTAATTTTCAGGATATTCACTTTTTGTTGTTTGAGAAATTCAATAAGCTTTCCATCGATACCAAATTCGCCCAAATCCGATACCCGGACAAAGAGTTAGAGCCTTTTTAGTGAGACAATGTATCACATGAGCCATCAGTGCCTCACGCAGCTAGCTTAAATGAAAATTGTCAATTTCCAGTATTGCTCCGCGATAGTGGCACGTCACGCCAAAGGACTATTTCATAATTATCCTTTTCTAGTGTTCCAACACGATACCACCGCATTGCAGTGTGATTCTAGGTAGCGTCCAAGGTGGTAGCACAATTGAACCGAATCACACCACCATGCAATTTTCTATTAGTCTCTTTCCAAAGACAGCGTGATAGTACTACATCACGTCAGGGGTGCAGATTGGGAAATTTTCACAAAAATTAAAAGACATATCTAGGGTTAAATGGGTTTTTTTTCGTGATTTTATTCCACCCAGATGTGGTATTTAAGCCCTAAAAATGTCCTTAGCTACTTATTATTCACTTTTTCCCCAATATCAAGAACATTGTCTCTCAAGAAAACAAAACCTTAGCCCTTGAGAAACAAGGTCAATCTCAAGAAATCCATCCAAGAACTCTAAGAACCTTCAAGGTTTCCTTCCTCAGGTATGCATAGTGTTCATTAATGGATTTCTTTCGACCATGAAACCCAAGAATTAAGTTTTAAACTATGAATTATGATATTTATGCTATGTTTTGATTATGTTCATGTGGTTGTTGTTATATGATTCCCAAGTTGGAATCTTTATGTGTTTTTATGAAAATGTGTTAGCATGTGAGTTGAAAACGATGAATTTTAGTTGGTTGTGTTATGTTAATTTGATGATTATGCCATGCCCTAAGTCATGTACCCTATGTTTTTGAAAAAATGCCTAAGAGACTAGAAATTATGTAATATGACTCAATTATGACTTAAGTAAAGGATTCATATTTCACCCTTATGTTCAAATGAATCCCATGCTATTGATGTGCAATATAGATGTTTGTTGGAATGCTCATGATGTTAGAGTATGAATTATGACATTGAGTGTATGCATTCCTACCATGTACAAGATTATGATAACCATGTACTTCACAAAATCTCTAATTTATTGTATTATGGATTGTTGATGTTAGTCGTATATTCAAAAATATCATGCCTTATCAGTTTCCTTCTGTCAAGTCCTGGGGGGTACTTGTACCCGACAATTTAGCTGTGTACCTAGAGCCAGTATCCTATTTTCATGATATCCTCAGTCAAGCCATGTTTAGTAGAATTCAGTCAGTCATATGACTCAGGAAAACTCAATAAATTCCATAATCCCAGTAATCTAAGAAAGCTCAGTACTTCAGTGATCTTAGTAGTATTTTGTCAGTCAATAAAACTCAATAAACTCAGTCTAGTTCAGTTTAGTTAATCATGTTCAGTGTTTATTCAGATAGGAGTAGGATGTAGCACCGAGTGAACCCAAGGATAAGGACACATACTGACAGTTTAAGGTGTGATCCTTAAAAATAATCATTGCGCTCCAGAACTATGTAGCCAGCACAGGTTGAGACATCAAAACTGACAGATAAGGGTTGATGAGGTGGATAAACACTATCAGATGAGGGTCCCACCATTCTCTTTTGGGAACACTATCAGATAAGGGTCACCCACAGATTATCTTTACTAGTGGTACGGTATTGACACTCTTCTAATTGGGGTTAAAGATTGGACCTCAACCTAGCTATATTGCTTTATTTTGGGTATGTCGGTTAGATGACTACTTCCCATAGTTATAGTTTCATACCTAGTCTTAGTATTAGAATTCAGATAGTCCTTTAGAATTTCAGGACTGTCAGATACAATCAACTTAGAATAGTACAAAACTCAGTTAGTTTCATCAGAACTTATAATATCAGATACGGTCACTCAGTATCAGTTATATCAGTTATCAGTGACTCATGTTATCAGTAATCAGACTCAGTAGTCAGTACCATCACGAATTTAGTCACAGTCACTTATTTATATTTGTATTCTCACTTTTATGTTACACAGTCAGTTAGCATTGTTCATGTATTTAAACCTTTTGTATTCAGTCTACCTCACTTGCATACTAGTACATTCAATCATACTGACGCACTTGTGTTGTGGTGTTTTATACCATAGGTTCAGAAGCATGAGCTCCAAAGCATCCTTAGTAGATCGGAAGTTCAGCAACCATACTAGCAGTGAGTCCTTATCATTCGACGATAGAATGATTATTTT
The DNA here is from genome assembly GCF_002878395.1 of Capsicum annuum. Lineage (NCBI taxonomy): Eukaryota > Viridiplantae > Streptophyta > Magnoliopsida > Solanales > Solanaceae > Capsicum > Capsicum annuum. Next base: position 149,732,469 of record NC_061115.1, on the reverse strand, counting down.
ATTACTTTATTATTTCAGTAGTCAGGAGTTAGTTGGGGACATGTTCCATCAACTCCTCATTCAGACAGTTTAGAGGCTTTTAGACTATAGTGTTTTCAGACTAGATATTTTTAGACATTGTTTCAGTTTTGGTATTATCGTACCATATTATTCAAATATGTTTTTATTAGATGTTTATTAATTTTGAACCTTATGGCATGTTTCATCCTACTATTTCTGCATTTGTATAATCTACTATGTAGTGTTTATGTAGAGATATCAGTCATGGGTTAGCTTGTAGTCCTTCTGGGTCATGAGCACCGTGTAGTATTTCAGGTACCAGATTTGGGGCATTAAAAACTTGGTATCAGAGCCTAAGGTTCAATAGAGTCTTAGGAAGTCTGAAAGTCGCATCTAGTAGAGTCTTGTACATGGGTGTGTTGGATGCCACATTTATGTGCAGGAGGCTATGAGATGTTTTAGGAAAAATTTCCCTTTTTTCAGTATTTATGTCATGCTAGTGAGCGTGAGCTCAAATTTAAATCTCAATCTAATCCGTTTCTCCCTTTCTTCTACAGAACATGCCTTCTAAGAGAAGAAACGGAAATCAGTCAGCCCCTTAACCCGTCCAAACAGATCCCTTGGATGAACACGTTTCTCATGCAGAGTTTATAGCTGCATTCACCACTTTTACTAATTCAATTTTTGCTCAGAATGAATGACCAGCTATCATTCTGGCTAACCAGTTCCCAATTCAGCTGTAGCCAGGATTCGGGACTTACCGAATGAATCCCCCATCCTTTTTCGGTTCTAAGTCAGAAGAGAATCCTCAGGAGTTCCTAGACCAGGTTCAGAAGGTTACAAACATCATAGGGGCTACTTTTAGTGAGAGTGCTAAGCTATCTATATATCAGTTGCAAGATATTTCTCACACTTGATTCAAATAGTGGGAGTCAGAGAGGTTAGTTGATCCAGGGCTTATTGAGTGGGAGGAGTTTTTCACTGCATTATTAGATAGATTCTTTCCCCAAGAGCTGAGGGAAGATAAAGTGTTAGAATTTATCAACCTTAGGTAGGGTAACATGACGGTGGAAAAGTATTCTCTTAAGTTTAATCAATTAGCCAGATATGCTCCTCATGTGGCTGCAGATAGCAGGGCTAAGATGAGTAAGTTTATTTGTAGGGTAAATGATAGTGTGGTCAATGAGTGCAGGTCTGTCATATTGAATAGTGATATGAACATAGCCAGGCTTATGACCCATGCTCAACAGATAGAAGAGCAAAAGATTAAGGAGAGAGAGAAGTAGTATAAGAGAGCTAGAATAGGTAGCTTCAATTTCAATCAGCCTATGTCGGAGGGTGGTAACCGTTCTTAGTTCTATCCTAAGTCATCCGTTCTATCTCCTTCTTTATCTAGTGCTCCATCTCCTAAGTTCAGGGATGATAATAGAGATAGGGCACCAGGCTTTAAGACTCAGGGGCAGTGTCAGTAATGCCCAAACTAATCTCCTTTGTCAGACTTGTGGTAAGAACCACAATGGTACTTACAGAGCTGGCAGTGATGTCTATTTTGAATATGGAAAGCTAGGCCACAGAGTCAGAGATTGTCCCCAGTCAGGTAATTAGGGTCAGCAAAATCGTTTCTCAGCCCAGTTCGGTCGCCCAAATCAGCAGGGTGCCACTTCCAGTGCTACTAGTGGGCAACGCCCAAACAAACTTTATGCTCTCCAGTCCCGGGAAGATTAGAAAAATTCTTCTGATATAGTTATTGGTATATTGCAGATCTTTCACTTGCATGTTTACACTTTGCTAGATCTAGGAGCTTTCTTGTCTTTTGTTACTCTTTATATAGTAGTTGATTTTGAAGTCAGTCCCAACATTTTAGCAGATCCCTTCTCAGTATCTACCCAGTGGGTAAAACCATCATAGCCTGGTGGGTATACAAGAACTACCCGGTTATGATATTTCAGAAAGTCACCTCAGTAGACTTAGTTAAATTAGAGATGACTAATTTTGATGTCATTCTCAGCATGGATTGACTTCATTCCTGCTATGCCACAGTTGACTGTAGAAATAAAATAGTCCAGTTCTAATTTTCGAATGAACCTATCCTAGAGTGGAGGGGTAGTACTTCAACTTTTAGAAGTCATCTTATTTCCTACCTTCGGGCATGGAAAATGATATCTAAGGGATATGTCTATTATCTTGTTCACGTTAAGGATTCTAGTTCTGAGACTCCTAGTATTGAATTAGTCCCAGTCGTGAGTAAATAATCAGATGTCTTTCCTGAAGATCTTTCAGGAATTCCTCCTGAAAGATAAATAGACTTTGACATTGATCTTCTTCCAGATACTCAGATTATATCTATTCTGCCATACCAAATAGCACCAGCAAAACTCAAAGAACAGAAAAAAAAATTGTAGTATCTCTTAGATAAAGGATTCATCAGACCCAGTGTGTCCCCGTGGGGCACACCAATCTTATTCGTGCGCAAGAAAGATGGTTCTCTCAGAATGTGCATTGATTACCGCTAGCTTAATAAAGTCACGGTCAATAACAAGTATCAACTTACCCAAATTAATGACGTATTTGACCAACTTTAGGGTGTCAATGATTTCTCTAAGATAGACCTCAGATCAGGCTATCATCAGCTCAGAATCAGGGAATGTGACATTCCAAAACTAACTTTTTGAACTCGATATGGTCACTTCAAATTCCTAGTCATGTCCTTTGGTCTTACCAATGCCCCTGTAGCTTTCATGAACTTGATGAATCGTGTGTTCAAGAAGTACTTGGACATGTTAATCATAGTCTTCATAGATGATATTCTTGTCTATTCCCATATTGCACGTGATCACGCAGACCATCTCAGAATCATATTTCAGACTCTCAGAGATCATTAGCTATTCGCCAAATTTAGTAAGTGTGAATTTTGTCTAAGGTCAGTAGCATTCCTTGGTCATATCATTTCTGGTGATGGAATTAGAGTAGATCCTCAAAAGACCAAAGCAGTAAAAAACTAGCCTAGACCTGTCTCTCCATCAGATATCAGGATTTTCTTGGGTTTGGTTGGCTATTATAGATGGTTTGTTGAGGGATTTTCTTTTATTTTATCCCCTATGTCCAGATTGACTCAGAAGAAATTCAAGTTTCAATAGTCAGATCCTTATGAGAAGCGTTTTCAGGAGTTGAAGACTTGACTCACCTCAGCTCCAGCTTTGGCTCTTCCAAATAGTTCAAATGGTTTCGTAGTATATTGTGATGCATTCAGAGTAGGTTTGGGTTGTGTCCTCATGAAACATAGTAAGGTCATAGCCTACGTCTCCAGATAGTTTAAACCCCATAAGAAGAATTATCCTACCTATGATCTTGAGTTAGCAGCCCTAGTATTTGCCTTAAAGATTTGAAGGCATTATCTATACAAAGTTCATGTAGATTTGTTCATAGATCATAAGAGCCTTTAGTATATCTTTTCTCAAAAAAATCTCAATCTTTATCAGAGAAGGTGGCTAAAGCTCTTGAAAGATTATGACATGAGTGTCCTTTATCATCCAGGCAAGTCCAACATATTGGCTGACGCTCTCAGTAGACCGTCTATAGGTAGTTTTGATCATGTTGAGGATAATAAGAAGAAGTTAGCTCAAAAAGTTATCATCTTTCCAGACTAAGTATTTGCTTAGTCGATATAGAAGAGGGTGATATATGGGTTTAGAGTAGTTCAAAATCATCTCTAGTTTTCGAGGTGAAAGAAAAGCAAGATAGAGATTCTAGTCTAGTCAAGTTGAAAGAGACAATCAAAGATCATAAGGTTGAGGTTTTCTCTCAAGGGGAGATAGTGTATTACGTTGTTAGGGTCGTTTGTGTGTTTTAGGTGTAGATGACTTGAGGCAGCGAATTCTTGCAGAAGTGCATGGTGCGCGCTACTCTATTTATCCAGGGTCACAAAGATATACCGTGACTTATGGGAGATCTATTAGTGGAGTGGGATAAAGAAAGATGCGGTAGAGTTTGTGGCTAAGTGCTCTACATGTTAGCAGGTTAAGATAGAGCATTAGAAGCCTAGTGGGTTTATGCAAGAGTTCAATATTCCTACTTGGAAGTGGGAAGAAGTTAACATAGACTTCGTGATGGGTTTTCCTCGTACTCATCATCAACATAATTTAGTTTGGGTCATTGTAGACAGGATGACCAAATCAACTTATTCCTTCCAGTCCATACCTCTTATTCAACCGAGGATTATGCCAAACTCTACATTAGAGAGTTGGTCAGATTACACGGTGTTCTATTATCTATTATCTCAGATAGAGGTACCCAGTTCACCTATTATTTTTTAAAATCATTCCAAAAGGGTCTTGGTACCTAAGTTCATCTCAGTACAACCTTTCATCCTCAGACAGATGGTCAAGCAGAAAGGTCCATTCAGACTTTAGAAGATATGTTGTAAGTTTGTACAATTGTTTTCAAAGGTATTTGGGATGACCACTTGCCTTTGATTGAGTTTGAATACAACAACAACTATCATTTCAATATTGAGATGGCTCCATTTGAAGCTCTCTATGGTAGGAGGCGCAGATCTCCATTCGGTTGGTTTGGAGTTAGTGAGGCCTTAGTTATAGGTCCTGACTTAGTATTTGATGCCTTAGAAAAATTCCAGTTGATTAGAGAAAGACTTTGGCCTTCTCAGAACCGACAGAATTCTTATGCAAATGTGCACCGAAAAGATCTCGAGTTCGAGATTGGTGACTATGTTTATCTAAAGATCTCTCCTATGAATGGAACGAAGAGATTTGTCAAGAACGGAAAGCTCAGTCCCCAATATGTCAGTTCCTTCAAAATTCTCAGTCGCTTCGGTAAAGTAGCTTATGAGCTCAAATTGCCTTTAGATCTAGCCTTAGTTCATCTAGTATTCCATGTATCTTTTCTCAAGAAGTGCATAGGTAACCTCGTAGTTGTAGTACCTATTCAGAGCATAGATATTCAGAATAACCTCTCTTTCAAAGAGATTCCAATTAAAATTCTTGACTATCAGACTCACAGACTGAGGAACAAAAAAGTCCCTCTAGTCAAAGTTCTTTGGTAGAATCAGTCCGTTGAGGAAGCTACTTGGGAAGCAAAAGCAGATATACAGACCAAGTATCCTTACCTCTTCTCTGTAAACTCAGATTTAGCTCAAGGTAATAGTTCTTCTTAAGGTTATTCGATTTTATGTTCAAGTTCTAGTTCCAAACTAGTTTCATACTTTGATTCCCATTTTAAACTTGGTATCCATTTACCATTGCATATTTAATCATATATTCATACATCAGTTCAGTCATGTATTCACACATCAGATATGCATGATCAACTTATCAGTACTCTCAGTCATGCATTCATGTATTAGCTTAGTCTCATTCGAGGATAAATGTTTCCAAGGGGAAGATATTGTAACACCTCATACTTCTACCTAGCTTAAAATCATCCTGAAGATGTAAAATACATGCTTTGAAGATGAATACACTATTATATATATGTGGAATTTTCAATATTTTCACTTTTTGTTGTGTGGAAAATTCAATAAGCTTTTCATCGATACTAAATTCGCCTAAATCCAACACCTAGATGAATAGATTGAGCCTTTTTAGTGAGACAGTGTATCATCTGAGCCATCAATGCATCGCAGAGCTAGCTTAAATGACAATTGTCAATTTCCAGTGTTGCTCCGCAATAGTGGCGCATCGCTCCAAAGGCCTAGTTCACAATTATTCTTTTTCCAGTGTTCTAATGCTATACCACCGCATCACGGTGAGATTCCAGGTCGCGTCCAAGGTGGCAACGCGATTGTACCACATCATGACATCATGTAATTTTCTAGTTTTCACTTTCCAGAGACACGATGCAATAGCGCCGCGTCGCGCCAGGGGTCCATATTGGGAAATTTTCACAAAAATTAAAAGACATATCTAGGGTTAAATGGGTCTTTTTTCATGATTTTATTCCACCCAGATGTGGGATTTAAGCCCTAAAAATGTCCTTAGCTACTTATTATTCATTTTTTACCCAATATTAAGAACATTCTCTCTCAAGAAAACAAACCTTAGCCTTTGAGAATGAAGGTTAATCTCAAGAAATCCATCCAAGAACTCCAAGAACCTTAAAGGTTTCCTTTCACAGGAATGCATAGTGTTCATTCATGGATTCCTTTCATCCCTGAAGACCAAGAATCAAGTTTTAAACTATGAATTATGATATTCAAGCTATGTGTTGATTATGTTCATGTGGTTGTTGTTGTTGTATGATTCCCAAGTTGGAATCTTCATGTGTTTTTATGAAAATATGTTAGCATATGAGTTGAAAACCATGAATTTTAGTTGGTTATGATATGTTAATTTGATGATTATGCCATTCCCTACGTAATGCATCCTAAGTGTTTGATAAAATGCCTAAGAGACTAGAAATTATGTAATATGACTCAATTGTGACTTAAGTGAAGGATTCATATTTTACCCTTATGTTCAAATGACTCCCATGCTATTGATGTGCAATATAGATGTTTGTTGGAATGCTCATGATGTTAGAGTATGAAATTATGACATTGAGTATATACATTCCTACCATGTACAAGATTATGATAACCATGCACTTCATGAAACCTCCAACTTATTGTATTATGGATTATTGATGTTGGTTGTGTATTCAAGAATGTCATGGTTTGTCAGTTTCCTTCTATCGAGTCCTGGGGGTACTTGTACCTAAAAATTAATTTATGTGCCTAGAGCCAGTGTCATGTTTTAATGATATCCTCAGTCAAGCCATGTTTAGTAGAATTCAGTCAGTCATGTGACTCAGGAAAACCCAGTAAACTCCATAATCCTAGTAATCACAGATAGCTCAGTACTTTAATAATCTCAGTAGTAATTTGTCAGTCAATGGAACTTAATAAACTCAATCTTGTTCAGTTCAGTTTATCATGTTCTGTGTATATTTTGATGGGAGTAGGATTTGGCACTGATTGAACCCAAGGATGAGGACACACATTGGTCGTTGAGGGTGTGATCCTTAGAAGCAATTCTTATATTCTAGAACTATGTAGCCAGCATAGGTTAAGACATCAACACTGACAGGTGAGGGTTGATGAGGTGGATAAACACTGTCAGATGAGGGTGCTACCGTTCTCTTTTGGGGACACTGTCAAAGAGGGTCACCCACAATTTATCTTTACTAGTGGAATGGTATTGACACTCTTCCAATTGGGGTTACAGATTGGACCCCAACCTAGTTGTATTGCTTTATTTGGGGAATGTCGGTTAGATGACTACTTCCCACAGTTACAGTTTTATACTCAGTCTCAGTAATAGAACTCAGATAGTTTTTTAGAATTTTAGGACTGTCAGATATAGTCAACTCAGAATAGTATGGAACTCAGTTATTTCTATCAGAACCTATACTTTTAGATACAGTCACTCAGTATCAGTTATCAGTGACTCATGTTATTAGTAATCACACTCAGTATTCAGTACCATCATGAATTAAGTCACAATTACTTATTCATACATGTATTCTCACGTTCATGTTAAATAGTTAGTTAGCATTGTTCATGCATTTGAACCATTTGTATTCAACCTACCTCACTCTCATATAAATACATTCAATCATACTAACGTATTTGCGCTTTGGTATTTTATACCATAAATTCAGAAGCACGAGCTCCAGAGCATCCTTAGTAGATCGGACGTTCAGCAGCTAGACTAGCAGTGACTCCTCATCATTCGAGAATAGCATAATTATTTTATTACTTTATTATTTTAGTAGTACGAAGTTAGTTGGCGACATATCCCATCAAATCCTCATTTATATAGTTAGAGGCTTTCAGACTACAGTGTTTCCAGACTAGATGTTTTCAGACATTGTTTCAGTTTTGGTATTGTCATACCACATTATTCAGATATGATTTTATCAAATGTTTATTAGTTTTGAACCTTATGGCATGTTTCAACCTACTATTTCTGCATTTATATAGTATATTATGCAGTGTTCAGGTACAGATATCAGTCATGAGTTAGCTTGTGGTCCTTTGAGGTCATGCGCATCGTGTAGCATTTCGGGTACCAGATTCAGGGCGTTATGTACTACTCCGAACTGAATGACACTGGTAAATAATAAATGATTAACATAATCTGATAACTGATATATGCTCAACATGATAATATTTTGAGTTTAGTAGCACAAGCATGATCTGAATGGCTCATGACTTGAAAACTGATATATGCATAACTATCTCGGCATCAAGTGTTCCTATCTGTAACGCCCTGAGATCCCATCCCAAGACATCACACGGTGCTTATGGACCCGAAGGACCACAAGCTAACCCTTTACTAATATCTATATATGTACACTTCAAACATCTGGAATAAATGCAAAAACTGGCCATAAGGTTCAATACATCTGCACATACTCAAAATTGAAAACTGAATACTGATACATCAATATCCGTCTGAAAAACCTCTAAACTATCTGAACTCTGGAGTTGATGGGACATGTCCCCAACTAACTCCGTCAACTAAAAATATAAACAAAATCTGATGCAATAATAGTAAACTGAGATTCGTCCTCAAAAGAAGAGGACTAACTACTACTGCTGCTGACTGGGACTAAACTGATGGGGATATTCTGGATCCTGTGCCACTGAACCTATGGTGTCAAATAAAATACCATAGCGCAAATGCGTCAGTATAAAAATATACCAAGTATGTCGATGAGGTAAGGCTAAATGCAAGGACTTATGTATGAACATAACTTAACTGAATAATATGCAAGAGCTAGATTAACATACATAAAGAATTTATAATTACTAAACATAGTATGCATACTGTCACTGAGCATACTCAAAATATCTCTGGTAAATGATACTGAATATACTGAAATTCTAAAATTTTTGGACATACTCAGACTATGAGTATCTGAAGCTTCTAAAACTAATAGCAACCCTAGCTAACAGGTTGTCTCCGAATCTGCTAATAATAAGAATGATTGACTAAAATTGAGATCAACCCTATCTAGCAGGTAGTCTCTGAATCTGTATAATAATACTACTTAATAACTGATTTTGAGATCAGCCTATCTAGCAGCGGATCTTTGAATTTGCTGATAATTATACTTGATGGCCTGTATTTAAAAACCTTGTATTCTGTACACTGAACTGAGCACTTTCTTGATGTCTGAGGCTGATTCTGAAACTGAGATTATGGGAAGTACTCTTCTAACCGTGCCTAGCTAAGTTAGGGTCCAACCTATTCCCCACTTGGAAGGGTGTCATTACCGCACCACTGGTAAAGACAACTTTATTTGACCCTCATCTATCAGGTACTCAAACAAGAATGGTGGAGCACTCATCTAATACGCCAAGCCACCTCATCTACCCTCAACTAGAAGGTATGATGTCTTAAACTACGCTGACTATGTAGTTCAGGAGCGCAAGGATTGCTTCTAAGAATCACACCCTCTACTAGTAGGTGAGTTCCCATCCTTGAGCTCACTCGGTTCTGAATCCTACTCCCAACTGAAAGACATTGATCTGATTCTTAACTGAACTTAGATTGAGCTGAATCTAATACTGATCATATTTCTTAAGAGATCTGACTGAGTTACGCTGAGATTACTTTGTTCTGTATCTGACAGAAAAAGGTATCAAATTATGCTATCTAACTGACAATACAGAGCTTGAATAGATTACTCAAATCACTTTTGGGATTAGAATTGAATCATTTGAATACTATTAAATCTGAGCTAATTTATAGGATTGGGGCTAGATTACTAGAGATACAGTGATTTATAAGATTACAAAGTTTTTTTATGTTCTGCACTTGTCTGAGGATACAGAGTTCTATAGTTCACTGAGTTCTAAGAATTGTGGCTTGATTGGAATCATCACGACACTGACACCGACTCCAGATAACAGCTCTATTGTCGGGTATAAATACACTCAGGACTCGATAACATAAAAGTGAAACATAATAATGCTTGCATCATCGCGATCATCCATTCATCATCACAATCACCAAAAGGTTGCTTTAAGCATCTCGGAATAATAATCATATAATAACATAGGGAAAATGTGCTATTAGATCGTACTCCATTCAACAAGGTTTTTACCTCAACTATTTCATACCTATATCAGTCTTGACATATGTCTGGGTATCACATGGCTTAGGGAAACTTCACACTATCATGTCATAACTTACTTGCTAACCACTTGGCATGTATTAAAAACTTAGTATGTATCAAAGGGCACATAATTGGGGAATTTACTACTATCACATCTCCACTTGTTCACTAAGGTCCTTCAACAAATAATAGACATGCATAGGTTCACACTTATTTGGGGATTTCACACTATCATGGTACAATTCATTAACTATGGTATTTTGTAACACTCATAGTTCTCAAAGTCTTATACATGGAGGGGAGTGCATATAACAACATGCCATACGTCCATCGACCTAACTTCACGAATATTTCATCAACAACCAATACACATAACAATATCTTAGAAGTCATTATTTTTATAAGGGTGTAGCATGCATTTGTCATTAGATCACAAGTTAACTACAATGCTTGATTTCTAGTCTCTTAGACATTTTATCGAACACCTCACATACACAACTTAGGCATAAGTATAATAACCCAACTACTCATCATGAACAACCAAATTTACATGTTTCCAACTCATATATTATCATAAATTCATACAAACCACATAAATATCCCATCTTGGAGATCATTCAACATCAACAACAAGCACATAATCCATTTACCACACAAATACCACATACTAAGGCCAAGGCTTGATTCTTGTAGACAAACATGAATCACAACTCACAAGAATCATTAAATATTCATAAACATAAATCTTAGAGATTTAGAAAAAGGGTACTTGAGCTTCTTGGATGAAAGGGACCCAAGAATCAATATTTGCATACCTTGGGGAAACTTCTTTCTTGAAGGTTCTTGGAGAGATTCTTGATTTCTTGACTTCTCTTGATTTTTCTTGAAGAAGAAATAAGGGTTTTGATCTTCAAAATAAACCCTAATTTGATTTTTTAGATGAAGGAGAAGTTATGAGATTTGATTTGGGGTGATTGGGTATTTAATAGGGTGAAAAATGACCCAAAAATCCCTTTAAAATGGTGCTTCAGCGCTGTCTCGGACAATTATGACGGTCAGAGTGATGGACCATCACTCTGGTGACTAACCATCACTCCCATAGTCACTTTTGGTCCAGGAAAGGGCCTTCCTGCTTCATTTTTTATGGCCAAAGTGATGGACCATCACTGACTTAACGGTCCATCACTTCTGGACAGCTCAGATTAACTCTCAGTAAAATAGCCATAACTTCTTATTCCGATATTGGATTTTGGCAAAATTGGTATCGTTGGAAATATAATTAAATTATCTATCTGTTGGTAGGTCATGAGCTTAAAAATTCTTTGTATAGTGGGATATATACTCATTTAAAGTTGACTATGGCAATGTCCTTCTCAAGAATTCAATCGGTAAGGGATGTTTTGATTCGTCTAATAGCTAGGACGTATTTAAGGCGTTAATACACATAAAACTTGATCATAAAACTACCAACTCACTAAGATTTATTTAACATGAGCTTGAATCATGGTTCTACTATCGGTTGGGATTCTCGAGGTATTACACTATCCCACCAGCTCTGACTAATGCAGCTGAACATGACAACATTAACTAAACATGACAAAGAAATTTGACAATTTAATCCCAAAACTCAACAATTTGTTATAGTAGAGAATTCCATGATTTTGAACATGAGTAGGAGCACTAATCTTATTGAAAGCATGTACTTATGGTTTGGTTACACACATGAACTGATAAGAATAATGAAACTCATATTTGATATTGAGACCCAACAAAAGGGGAAAGGAATTTTATTTGAGAATTAAAAAGTTCTTGGGACTCAATGCGTAGAAGGGTCCTATTGATGAAATCCCACATACTAGGATGTGAATTCCTTGGATAATCTCTTGGAATTTGTACTTGAACTTGAGGGAGAAAAATCACCCATTTTCTTACTATGGATGGAATTTACTACTTAATGGTGAATATAGGGAAATTTGATCTTTTATACCACCCTTGGGAAAGCCTAAATGACTTGTGTTATGGATTTAAAAGAATAGGAAAATACATAAAAGACCTTTTAAAATATTGCTAAGATATCTGGTTCAAGTCATCACGACTGGTCATGAGTCGTGGTCTGAGTCATGACTTAAGGGCCTAAATTCCGAGTCTTCTTTGTTATGATAATGACTCCCCTACTAAAACCTCATTATGTCTGATCATATGTAGTTAGAAGTAGTCTTGGTCCGAGACTCCATTTCTAAATTTCTCTATATTATGGTAACGAGTCCACCTAATGACTTGTTGTCACTGATAACGAGTCATAGGGTAGAGCCTTATCCCTGGGCTGAAACCTGGGGTCCCTCACTATTGTGGCAACGACTTCCACATAATAACTCGTTATGTCTTGAAACGATTTACCTGAGTCGTTGCCACATACATTAGACAAACCCTTAGGAAAATTTTTCATAACTTTTTACCATGACATTGGATTAAGGTGAGACTTGTGGAATTGGACAGCTAATTTAATGATAAATCTTTTGATATGTATAAAGATTGAAAACTTTTGATATTACAATTATATCAAGAATAAAGGCATTTAAATGGATATATAAGGCTAATGATGTCAAATATAGTCCCAAACGGGCAAGACATAATATCAGATATCACAAGTCAACAACAATAAAATATAAGCCCCCGCACAAGCACACAACAATAATAATAATCTTAAAATATTAAACCCATAGTTATATTCCCAAGCCATATCATGCTTTACTTATTTATTAACTACCCAGCTCAATCTGAAAGAAGTTAAGCCATAACCTACCATAAAATGATGAAATTCTGACCTAAAGTGATTCTATATGGATCTTTCCCCTTATGAATAGACTCAGAACAAACTACAATACTCAAATATAATATTTAAATATAATATTTACACATTAAAATAAAGCTAACGATACCATATTGCCCATATTTGGGTCAAAAAATAGGTTCAAAAAATGAGTTAAAAAACAAAAGGGGTAAAGCAAGAATTTTATTTTAGAAATACCTCCCTCAGGAAATAGAAATCTATAGGTGAAAACACACTCCTAAATGGGATAAAAATGAGGTTCAAATAAAAGAAAAAAACCTTTTTAAATTATCCATGAAAATTGCCAAATTTTTATATTAAAATATTGATTAAAGGTATTTTTGATGATACAATAGATGAAAAAGTAATTGAAATAATGTTTTGGAGCTTACCTAAGTTTAAATGGTGAAGAAATATTTAAGAATTGCCCAAATTCGTAACTCAAAGGTCCAAAAATAAAGGAAAACATTAAAATGGGGCTTTTATATTGTTCAATGAATAGTGATTCACGAACGTTATTAGTCCTTTGCATTTGTGAGGATCACTACTGAGAAGGCCATTATATTGGCCTTCATGTTTGCGGCGAAGGCTTCACCTTTGCGAAGGCTGATGATTAAAGCCTTCACATTCATGATAGCCTCATTGCATTCACGTAAAATAATTCATTTGCCCTTCACGATTGCAGCCACCACCTTTTAATTGTAATGAAGGGGAAATTCCTTCTCTATGTTCGTGGAAAAAGGTCCTTGTTTTTGAAAAAGGACTTGGTAAGCATCAAATATCAGCAACTTTGTTGGTTTTGTATACTTTCAAATTATTGAAAATAACTCTCAAAATTCATTCGGGATCCGATAGAAACAAATCATATATGCTACTATAGTAATTTTGATATTCCAAACTCAGTGGCAATGCCATATTTTTGAAATTTTTTTTCACTAAATTGACCCCAGGACCCTTTTTCACTATATTCCAAAGGAAGGGCTAAAATAAGATATAAAGGTCCAAAATCGAACCAATCCCACTACTAATCTAAATTTAATATTTTGGATATTTTCATATGATCCAAATTTTCATCCGACAATCAAAACAACAAATGTTAACCAAACTTAAAAATATGTCTTCTCAAGCCTCTAAAAACCACAAACTCACACAAATTATTTCAATTACATAAAAAATTATGCCAATCATTCTCTAACACTAAATAAACATGTAATAACTATGTGGAAGGAAAAAAGGTCAAAACACATAAAAATGAAAGTTTATATATTCAGGTCATTACATTTTATAGGTTGACTCTTCTGAAACTTGACTCCATAGGTGATGCTTCTGAACAACTATCATGTAAAAAGTTAAGGAAAAAAATTGTATATATATAATTTGCTAAATCTCTCTGACACGTAAGAGATTTTAAATATGGTGGTCAATGGGGTTTAGAATTCACTTAGGCCATAGGCTTAATTTTTATCCTAGGTATGAAATTCTTTTATTCTTTAATCTAATTGTTTGGACTTCTTCCTATTAGAATTCTTATTTGATAACTCTTGTAAATAAGAATTATATCTTTTATATATATAATATTAATTGATCATGTTCTCACCTCAAGAAGAAAAACTATTATCCTTCTTACTTCTCAATTGATAAATAGCCATGGAGGATACTTCTTTGTGAAAATATATTATTCATAGAGCAACATATTTTATTTGAAATCTTTTTTTCTAAATTTTAATGAGAAAATAGTCCAAAAATTACTTGTACTTTGCCGAAATTTGCAATTGTGCATACTAAAATTTGTGGGGGTCCTATAACCCCTAGACTTTTTTTTATATTTAAATGGAATATATTTGCCTACTTGGACCACTTAGTCCGTCACCCAAAGTGCAGTGATTCACAATCGCTGTTTAAACTAATAATAAATCCTCTTAAACTATGCTTTAACTCCTAATTATCCTCAAATTTAATAAAAGACAAATAATTATCAAACAAATAGGTGATCTTTTCACTTCTCTATATTCACTTTTTAGACATGTCCATCGATTTTTTTCACTCTTCATCCTTATTTCTCAGTTTCACTACTCTTTAAAAAATATTTGCTTGCAAGGTCAACAATAACAAGTCTTCTAGTATTCTTGGAGGTGTGATTTCGTATTGTGGAGCTATGAGAGTGCTGGTGTTCAACAAGTCTTGAAGGTTAGCTTTGTTTTTTGTGATGGCTAAAGTTAAGATTGAAACTTTATGACTATTGTTCAACAAGTCAAGATTGTGTCATTTGAAGTTCCATAGTTTTTAAAAATTAGGATTTTTTGCTAGTCTAAATCATTCTTATTTTAACAATAAGTTAGGGCTTTTTCATAATCAAAATTGATTCTTCTAGTGTGACTGATTACTGCATGTTTGAATAATTAATATTTCCCTAATTGTCACTCACTATGAATGTGACTAAATTTCAGAAATAGATAATTTACATATATAACCTTGAGATATTATCATGGTAGAATTTTGAATAGTAAGTTCAAAAACCAGAATATGAGGGTGGTGAAGTCACAGATATTTTTGATGTGGATGTCGATGTGGATAAGTTGACTTATTTTGAGCTAACTATCTTTTTAAAAGAGTTAGGGTATGCTACAACAAGTTGCACATTTTATCTTAGGCCACCTAAAAAGGACTTTCTATTATCTTTTCTAAGTGATGAGGATATTTTTGAGCTTTCACAATCCTTTTAAAATGCGGATATTGTTGAGGTGTACGTTTATCACATTATTTACCAACTTGATAAAGTTGATTGTACCATTGGTTTGCTGGAATAAACTAGTACCAATGAGGAATCTTTTGTTGCTTTTAATAAAGAAGGGGACAAGGGGGTTCATAAAGGGGATAGGGTTGCTGAAAAAGGGTGTAAGGGTGGTCATTTTAATGAAGCAACAACTACGACTAGATATATTAAGCTTGAAAATGAGGCTGCACCTGCTCAACAAGTAGCTAATAAAGTTGTTGCATCTGCCAGTGAGGCCTCATCTGCTGGTGAGGCTGTAGCTAGTGCTGAGGCTAGAATGATGCTTTTGACCTTTTAACTAAAAATTGTTCAAATTCAGACCATGAAGGTCTATTTATTAAAGATGATGCTAAATTTAAAAGTGATGTGCATGAGGAGAATATAAACTTAAGGGATTGAATAAGGATATACCAAAGGAGAAAGAGAAGAGAAAGAATACCTAATGACCCTGCAAAAGTTCCTCTTGGTGACGTTGGTCTAGATCTGGGATTTGAAGAAACGAAATTATTGATAAAAGTTTAAAAGGTAAAGTTGTTGGGGATTAGCCTATGTATTGTAGTTCTGATGAATATAGTATCGAATCTGATTCAAAAAATGGGTTAGGGAGGAAAGATAGTAGAAAGGTAGTGTATGATAAATCTGCAAAACAAGTTGTGTGGCAATTGGGCATGGTTTTTGAGGATGTGAATGAATTTAAAGATGTTGTTACAAAATATGAACTTCAAAGAGGTGTTCAGTTATAGAAGTATATTAATGAGTCAAAAAATTGGGGTTAGATGTAGGGAAGGGTGTCCTTGGCTGTTATATGTCTAGCAATTATTTTCAAATTAAAACCTACAATCCTAAGCATAAGTGTATCAAAACCACTAGAAATGTCATGTATAATGCTAAATTCCTGCACAAGTATTTCAAAGATAAAATAACTAAGCAGCCAAACATGAGGATATTTTAGTTCCAACAATTGATTAGAAAAAAATCATGTATACATGTTGGAAAGACTACTGCTAGGAGAGCTAGAGGCAGAATACGTTAAAATTTAATGTGTAATCATGTGAAAGAGTTTGGGAGAATATTTGACTATAGGGATGGAATGTTGAGGTCCAATCCTGGTTCCACTTTTGTTGTGAAAGTTGACAATTCTGATGATAGTGGTAAGCTTGTTTTTCAAAGTTTCTACATTTGTTTTGATGCATGCAAAAAAGCCTTTTTTTATGATTTTAGAAAATATATTAGTTTAGATGGATGTTTCCTAAAGGGATTAACCAAAGGATAGTTGTTGTGTCTAAAGATGTCAATAATCAAATGTTGCGTATTACTTGGGCTGTTGTAGACTATGAGAATAAGAACACTTGGACATGGTTTGTGAAATTATTGATAGAGAATTTGGTATTAACAGATGACAGAGATTACACAATCATTTCTGCTATGTAAAAGGTGTACTTTTTTCTTCATTTCGTTATGTTTAATAAATATTATGTGTAGTTATGAATATGTAATTTGTTTGTGTTCAATTTTATGATCTGATTTTTAGGGTCTTATACCAACACTGATGGAGATTTTACAAAAGGTGGAGCATAGGATGTGTGCAAGACATATCCTTGCCAATTGGGGAAAAAAATGAAGAGGTCTTAAAAGAAGGAACCAAATATGGAAATGTGCAAGAAGCACCTTTGAAGCTGAAACGAAGAAAAATTTGAACCAAATGGTCATGCTAGGTGGTGAAGATATTGTTTTAGATTTACTTCATTATAGGGTACAAACTTGGTGTAAAATGTACATTAGAACTAACATCAAGTGTGGTAACATAGATAATAACATGACTGAGAGCTTTAGTGCTTGGATATTAGGACCAAGGCATAAAACAATTATTACTATGTTAGAATAGATAATGGTGAAGGTAATGACTAGACTAAGTGAATTCACTAAGTTTCCAGAAACATAGTTGACTAATATATGTCCAATGGCTTTGAGAGTGTTAGAAAAAAACACTGAGAAGTCAATGAGATATAATATTGACTTTAATGGAGAGAGAGGTTTTGAAATATCAGATGGACCATATGTATATAGTGTAGATGTGAGGGATAGTACATGAAACTGTAAATCTTGGATGCTCAAAAGAATACCCCGTCCACATGGGATTGTAGCCATACTCTATAAGAAATGGGAACCAATTGATTTTGTTGATAGCTCCTATAGTAAGGAGACTTATCTCAAGACTTACTGTCACTACATTCAACCAGTGACCAACATGAACATGTGGCCAGAGTCAACAAATCCTCATGTAGAGCCACTAGTTATTGAACCTATACCTAGTATGCCAAAGAAGGAAGAGAATAGATAATTTGGTAAAACCAAAAAGTGTTGAATAATGTCAAGAAAAGGGGTTAACATGACTTGTAGCATATGTAAAGGACAAAATCACAACAAAAGAGGTTTTCCGTTAAAGGTGTGTAACTTTAAATGACTTGTAGCTAAATTATTTTTTAATATGTGATTGCTTCACCTTTTTTTTGTAGGATTCTGTTGGATCAAGTTGTGTTACTGTTGGACCAGTTGATGTATCAAGTACTTAAATACCTAGGAGGAGGCCAAGAAACACTTCTACTACTACTGATGCACCTCCTAGACCTAGGGGAAGACCAAGAAAGACAACACAGGCTAAGCAAGTTGCAACACCTCCTACAACTAAGAAAAGTCTTGATGAACCAACTACAAATGCAAGAGGCAGGGGAAGAGACATTGAACATATTATAGGAGCTGCAAGAGGTAATGGAAAGAGTATTGAATATGTTGTATGAGCTGTAAGAGGTAGAATAAGGGGTGTTGAATATGTTGCAGGAGCTATAAGAGGTAGGAGACGGGGTAGGGGTGTATCACTAGTTATCGTAGCTTCAAGAGGTAGGGGTAAACCAAGAAAAAAACCTCTTGGTGACATTGGAATAGAAAGGAGGACACCTTTGCATGAGTGGTTTGAAAATCCAAAAAGTCACACTACTCGTTCTCCACCAAATCCACCTACTTCACCTGTTTATGCTCCACCAAGTCCACTTGCTTCACCTGTTCATGATCCACTAAATCCACCTACTTCAACTGGTAAAAGGCCAAAGACAGTTGAAATTAGTGTTTTGATTGCTGAAAATGGTTTCACAACATATGATATAAGTACTAATAATAAAATTTAAGTTTAATTTTTCTTAGAGGTTTACATGTCTTTAATTTTCTTTCTTTCTTTGTCTGCAACCTGGGTTGCCAAGTAGTATGATACTACTTACTGGTTTTGCATAGCCTATAAGGTCTACTGATATTAATGGGGACCTTGGTTATGAACTAAAAATAATAGTAAGGTGGAGGGGTAAAAAAGCAGTGACTGAAAACCAGGTTGAAGTGATTAGAGATAAAATAAGAATGAACAAAAAACTGAAATTGGCTTCTTCACAATCCAAGCCATAATGGAAGTAGTTTTAAAATGTTGGTAGTTTTTGAGTTTAAAACTGATGTTGTATTGTTAATTGGGTAGGTTATTTTGAAAAACAACGTGATGTACTTTTACAAGGTCATTTTTTGTGAAGTTTTTATGATGCACTTTAATGTTGCATCTCAAACATTTGTGCAATAATTTTGTATTATTTGTTGCACTTGAAAGTTCAGGTTGCATCTCAAACAATTAGGCACTAATTTTTTTGATAGAATTTTATATTAAATATTTCTATAAATTTGTGTCTATCCTTTGTGATGCTATCTGACATTTCTGTCAATTTTAAAATAATGAATTTAGCTCAACAAAATAATTAAAACAAACAAATACTCAAAAGAGTACTCAAAACCAACAATCAGTTTGAAATAGAATATTTCATTCAACAAAATCAAGTTCAAACTACCATAAAAGAAACACTACCAAAGATAAATTCATATTACAAGACTACACAAAATACTTCAACCCGCTATTTTGATCCATATAGCAATACATATTATGAAGATACACACCATGGAAATACTACTAATGCTCTCTATCTTCTTCACTTCAATCGTCTTCTCTGGTGTATTTTTCACCTCGTCTTTCATCTTAACTAATGAGTTACATTGTTCTTCTATTTAAGTGGATGCAGATTCAACTTTCGTCTTTATTATTTCCCCATCATTGTAAGCATCAACCAATTCTTCCTTCGTCTTCATTATCTTTAATAGTTCATTCATGTCCTTCACTTTCTTCACCAACTTTAGAATAGCGAACTTAGATCATTCATCAACCACACCATCCCTCCAAAGAAAAAAGTTACACTTGTTCGATCCATAATAAGGGCGTGACCAAAATCTTCTTCCCGTATTATTATCGGACCAAGAAGTCTTCAAATAGAGTAAGAGACCATGATTACATCACACCTCCGCATTCAACATTTGATCTTTCTTTTCTAAACAAATCCTATTCAAATTCAATTTTACATCTTCCATAGCTAACCCTAATTTCAAAAATCATAAATTAAAAATTAGTAAAATAATGACAAGAAGTTAGACAATATTGAGAAGAAGTTTTAAACAAACAAAGAAAACCAAGAAGATATCAGAAATTTACAAAAGAAAATAAATAAAACCAATGAAAATATTTTACCTTACGCAATGGAGAAGAAAACAAGAGTAAAGTAGAAGGGGGATCTATACCTCTCTTTAATACATTATATTAAGAAATAAAGGAATCTAATGAAAAATATATAAATTTATGTGTCCAAAAAATAGGATTATAACGTTTTTAAAACACCCTTACACGCTCAAGGAACGTGGTTACACACCGTGGTCCAAGTGAGCAGATATATGCTATTTAAATACAAAAAAAAGTCTAGGGGGTCATAGGACCCCCACAAAGTTTAGTAATCACAACTACAAATTTAGGAAAAGTACAGGTATCTTTCGGACTATTATCCCAATTTTAATTGATGTGAATTATTATTTAATAATTTATTATAATTTTTACCTACGAATATTAGTTTGAATTATTAATTTTGGATCTAATTTTATCAATTTCACTGTTGAAAAATTTCTTCCTCTAAGGAAATAATAACAGGAACTGTTTATTGTTTTATAACCAACAAGTTGAAAAATTTTAAATAAAATAATAGAGTTACAACTATAGAATCTGATTTAAGAAATTGATAATTTTTAATACCTCACTTTAATATGTTAGTGGCGATGCTTGAAAACCTAAGAAGACACAAAAAAAAGGATTTGCAATCTATTGTGTTCAACAATTTTTGACTATACTCTTATTTTTGAGTCTTAAAAAAGGAGAAAAAAGAAGAAAAGAATAGATGAAAAAAAGTGATAATGTGAGTGTTAACAAACATTACGTAATAAGGCAAAATAATGTTTTCCTGAGTTCTTCTATTTTTAAAAAATTTAATAAATAATATAAATTTATCTAAAAACTATTATACTTTCTATCACAACAATTCTTTTAAAGAAAAAAGTTAACACATAATTTATTTTTGGTAAAATTTTTGGGCCGAAAATTGGGGGTCTAAGGCGTATGCCTTATTTTCCAAACCATGGTGTCGGCATTGCCTTCAGCTGTTGCATAAACGATGATAGGATATCTAAATAATATGATAACTCTGTCAAAAAAAATATCGTTTGACATATCAATTGAAAATATGCCTCAGGTCTGCAGTATCAAATTCGTTGGCTAGTGCAAATCTATGATTCCACTCTAAGGTGGTGCTAATAGACTTGAATCCTAAAAACCTATCGTTATATGTGCTAGATGTATTTTCTCTAACACATGAATGTATAGCAGGAAACTCGTAAATTCAACCCCATGAAAATACTTTAAAATGCCAAAATTCTTCATGTGGAAACCCTTGCAAAGATAGTTATAGACTTTCAATAACATTGTGCTCATTGGAAATAATCAAGTCATCCATATAAATCAAAACATTGATCATTACGTTAGCCTAGTTTAAGGTAAAAAGAGTATTTTGTATATTGCTGTTTAAATGTAATTCATCAGAGTATTTGACAATTTGCACCCAATAATGTTAGGATAGATTCAACCTGTACAGACACTTTCAGAATCCTGGCGATGATTTCATACACACTTTCTCCTTGAGATCCCATGTAATGTAATGGATATTATTCATATCAAGAGATGTTAGAATATATTAGAAAAACTAGAGAAAATCAAGATAATCTAAATGAAGATATGAATATCGATAAAACTAACATAAATAAACTTAAAATAAAAATATGTAAAGTAGTTAAGAAATATCCACACACAAAGAAAAATAGATCTATTATATGTATAATGGTATAATGGAACTATTTCACAAGTTATCCGCACCCCCCTGCAAATGTTATATGTATAATGGTACAATGGAACTATTTCACAAGTTATCCGCACCCCCCTACAAATGGTATTCATAGCCATTTTGAGTTTTATGTGTTTATTTCTTATTTTTATTCCTATCTATAACTTTTGAATACTATTTATGACTTGTAGGAATGGATGACATGATTTTCAATCTAATCATATGAACATTGGATGAGATTTTCATTTTTGAAGGATTTGAAATTTATGGATTTTGAAAAAAAAAATCAAGATTCTAGGTTAATGAGGTTGGTTTTGAATTCATATAGTTCCCTAGGTCAGAAATTTGATTTTTAACATAGTTGACTGGTTGCACGACTCCGAAAGTTACTAATACTCCAGTTCAGACTTAACATAAAAAACTAGTTGGAACCAGCAGAAGTATTCATAGAAAAACTCAAGCAACAAATCTCATGAGTGGCAACGACTCATTGGGTGAGTCGTCCTAAGTGATAGCTAAAAGGTCTAGAAGACTAGAATTTTCCCTAGTGATGATGACTACTTATAACAAGTCGCTGTAAGTCACAATGAAGAAGAATCTGTGTAGGAGGTATTGGACTTCTTAGGTGGCCTAAGTAAGTGGCCACCAACCTCTATTTTCCTTTTTCATTCGGGTTTTGTATTTTAGAATTTTCTTGTATTCTATAAATACCTTTTTGACGTTTTGTACTTAGTTGATGCAATCTTAACATTTACAAAGTTATATTTGATTCCAAGATTCAAATTTGATCTTGGGATTACTTTGTTCTTGATTTTTCTTGATAATTCAGTTACAACTTTGGGTTTTATTTATTGATCATTGTGATATTTTGTAATGCTTATTGTTATGAATTTCGTTGATCGTTTCAAAAGCATGAGAGACTAAAGCCCTTAACTAGGGTTGTGGGAACCCTAGAATATTTATGAAGTAGGGGAAGTTCTAAGTTGTTCTGAACTAATATTTTTGCGTGTTTATATTATTTTTGATTTGATTAATGTCCTAGCGGTTACAAATGGTAAGATCCCACCTAGAACATCACTACTTACCCCACAAGAGGAGTAGTGACTAAGAAAAGATAATTACAATATTAATTTGAAGATTAATCATTGATCTAGGCTAATCAGTATCATCTATGTAAGACAGTTATCTATCACCCAAAAACTTGAGACTCAAAAGGTAATAGTTAACTAAGATCTAGGATAAGGGTTAGTAATACAGTATCCTGAGACTAAAAAGGTAAAGGATGAAATCCGTTGAGTCTAAAAGACAGTTGATCGTATTTAACTTATAAGATTCTGCATGCAAGGTACTGGGTTGGTTCAATATAGAACGATAAGCATGCTGAGTTGAGAATCCAGGGGGAACAGAACCCTAGTGTTCGTTACCGATTGATTACAACCAAATTTGAGATTTGCTATTTGTTTGAGATTACATTAAACCCCCCATTTATTTTTTGTTCAGCCCACTGAGTTCAGCAAATGAGTGATACAGATATACATCTTCCCTGTGTGATTGACCCCAATCTAGTTGGGTTACTTTACTTGATAGTGACTGGTTTCTTTTTGCGTCGGAGGAGTAGTTTGGGCATTGATTAAAATTTTGGCATCGCTACCAGAGAAGATGGTATGAGTGGTGATTATAGTTTGTTGGAGTTTTTGGGGCTTTATTTTTCTATTATTAGTCTGGTATACACCAATTTATGCCTAACACCAGGAGTCAAGGCAACCCTTTACTCCAACTGACTCCAAACCCAGAGAGACGGTTATAGCCTATCATACGATGACTAAACCAGTACGGTCATTCCATCTTGAAGGGGTTCAGGATGATCCTAATGTGGTTCCTCCCCTAGTCTAAGTGATCCACAGAACATTACTAATAGATATATAGATAGATAGATAGATAGATAGAGCAGTTGTTAGCAGATGCTGCTAACTAGAGAAGTACGAGGAAACCTGGTTAGCTCAGTATGCAGAGCTAGCCAGGAAAAAGCCGGTAGTTTATTATCGAGCAGCACTTGATGGTTATTGAAATAGTGTTTGTGGTGGTCTGGATCAAGTAATCCCAATATTCCAGTACTTTCAGCTATGTGATGATGAAGAGGATATGGGATATGTTAAGCTGGCGGAACAAGAGTTATCATTCCTCCTTCTCTTCCTCCAATGAGAAATTTTACAGAACCAGTGCCATGATCCAACTTCTGAATTTGAAAGGTGTATTTTCAAGCTCAACTACAAACGATGAAAATATGCATCTTGCTAATTTTATTGGGATCTGCACTTTATATACATTTTGAGGGTAGACTAGGAGAAACTCAGATTAGGGTTGTTCTCCTTCTCGTTGACGAAGATTCTTTATAGTTGGGGAAACTTTCGAGAGGATCTATTACCATGTGGAATGAGTTATGCAAACAATTCTTAAACTATTTATTTCCTCCATCCAGGATGTTATGGCTTAAAGATGAGATATACAATTTCAAACAACTTTATTCGAAGTTGACACACAAGGCTTGGTTTTGATTTGAGAAAAAGTTGAGCATGGTACCCAATCATCGTATTTTAGGGAGAAGCTTGCTGGTAATATTCTATAGAACCCAGAACATCAGTTCCCAAGCAATGGGAGATACAATACTTAGAGGAGAGTTCATGAGATTACACTGCGAAGTAGCTTCTAAAGTTCTAGACCAGATAACTCTCACTAATCGATGCTGACATACTCGAGGGGCTAACAGGGGTGCTGACACTTATGCCGTTGGGGATTTCGATTAACATAGAACAGTGGATGATTTTATGTTGTAAGAGATTGCATAACTGAGGATTGATATTGGGTTGTTTGCTAAGGAGTTCACAAAAGTGAATTTCGAGAAGGTAAATGCAGTAGGTGTGTAGGGTTCAGCCTACAGAGCATATGAGTCTAACTTAAAGGAGGAGGCTAAGTATCTTGTTGGAGAATTGGTGGGTTTTTGAGCTAAAGGGAAAGGAAACCAAGGTTGGACCTATTATGGTGATAGAAACAAAGATCACAGTTGGTAGCGTGATGGTGACTAGAAGTGAAAAAATAATGATAAGGAGAAAAGAGACAGGTATATTCCACTGGGCAGCCATGATAGAAAATCGAGAATGGAGGCATTGTTGTCTAAACTGGTGAAGGATGAAAAAAATCATGAGACATGCCTTAATGAGATTAAAGTTGATATCTCAAGTCTGACACAGAAGGTTGACTTTCATGTGACTGTGATCAAGTAGTTAGAGTCACAATTTTGGAAGATGTTTTCTACTTTAAATTAGAGGCAGTTGGTACATTTTCGAGAACATGGTCTAGAATCCAATGAATGATGGTTAGTATCTTGCTATTACCACTCAGAGTGGTAAGTTTACTATTGATCCTCCATTGCCTACTATGGAGGTGCCGAAGAATGATAGTACTGTGGTGGATGAGACACCTACCATAGAGTTAGACAAGGTGATATGTATCAATGTTAGTGTTGGTGAGGATAAAGGTAAGGCCAAGGTCGATGAGTCCATAGTGAATCAAATTCCACGACCACCCCCACCTTTTCCTCAAAGACTGAAATAGAAGAAAGAGGAACAAAAGTTCAAAAAATTCATTGAGATACTGAAAGATCTGAGTTTGAACATCCCTCTTCTTAAGGCGTTGGAGCAGATGCTTGGATATTCTAGTTTATGAGAAAATTGGAGACTCAGAAATGAGAAACTAGTTTTTAAGATATTGGTGAATTGCACCATTAAAGTGCAGTCACTTCTAAGTCTCTGGCCCATAAAAATAGTGATCCTAGTGCATTAATGAACCCATATATAATAGGGACTTTGGAGCCAACGTCAATTTGATGATGCTGGCTATATTTAAGAAGTTAGGATTGAGCCGTCCAGAGATGACTACTATATGTCACGACCCGAGCCTACCCCCTAGTCGTGACAATAGTGTTTACGACCATGAGTGACACAAGCTAACCCATGAGTTTGTACCTACTGCGAGCACTGAGTAAACTAGTAATATGACATATGAGCGGAAGATAAAGTAATAAGATACTATAAATATGCATACTGGAATACCTATCAACATGTCTAAAATATCTAGTATTTGATAAAACTGAAAGAAATGACTAATTGTCTAAATGATTATCTAAAATCCTCTAAATATCACGAGGATTTGATGGGATAGTTGATGGGACAAGACCCCAACTAACTCTGAATGGATGAACAAAAGGAAATACTAAAATAACAAAGATAAACAAATTATGTTGCCGATGGATGAGGACTCACCACTACTGTTGCTGAATAACACTGAAATATCTAAGAATAGTCGAGAAATTGAGCGTCCGAACTTATGTTATAAGTCAACATAGCACAAAGAAAAGTATGTGGTTAGTATTTTGAATATATTGGTATATAAGATAAGGACTGACTGAAATGCGAGAGATAACTGAGCATGAATGCATAAACATGTAATATCTGAGAATGTATGACCAAGCATAAGCATGTTACTAAGATAATCTATAATCTAAAAGATGGAAATCTGTATAACTGTTTAACTAATAAATTTGTACACTTGGGCAAGAAAATCGGAGCTGAGATACACTGACATATTGACTAAAACTATAGGAGGTATTACTTAATCGACATGCCCTAATATGAGCTAATCGGAGTCCAACCTATAACCCCAGTTGAAAGGGTGTAAGTACCGTGCCACGGGTATTAACACTGTCTGTGTGAATTGACTAAACTGGTGCCCCAAAAAACTTTCAGGTGAGACCCCATCATTGGGTTCACTCGATGCTAAATCCTACTCCCAACTTAACTGACACTGGTAATGAACTGAACTAGATTCAACTAAACATTATAACTAACATTGCACATAATGATCATAACAATTGAGTAAATGGTAATATTCATTATTTAACTAAAATCATTACTTAAAAGATCTAAAATGTAAGTAAACACATAGGTATCGGGTGTTCATAACCCGCCAGCACTGAATGATCATAAAATACAATATTAAAGCTTAAAACTTTAGTATGTAATCATGGTTCAAAGACATAAAACATAAAATATTTCATCAAACATGAGAATCATGAACTTGAACACGGGAATGTGTAGAGTATGAGGAAAATAACATGATTACATGACTAAATTCATAAATTTAGAATTTAACATGAATTTCACTTGAATACGACATGGGAAACTGGAATTTAAAACATGAGATAACCTAACTTTCCATGGATCCATACTAGGGCATGAATTTAGTTAAACTACTAATGAAAAACATGAATTAAACTCATCCTGAACATATGCAACTTCATAATGAAGGAAAAACTCATATTTTAATCAAAGAAGAGGTTTTGGGCTCCATGGTGAAAGAGACGCATGGATGAACACCCCACATACCTTAATAGCTAGTTTCTTGCAGATTTCTTGAGAGTTTATTGAATATAGAAGCTTGAAATATTGATTACATGAGAAAGAGTTTGGGTTTTGTTCTTGGGAAGAGAAGAGGGTATCTTGAGAGAAATTTGGAGTGAAAGGGGCGAATAATGCCCTTTTGGATGTCCTAAATCATGTTAAAGATGAATTGGTATGAGGTAAATGACTCAATGCCCCTTGGGCACCTAAATCATTTAACTATGTTGGACAGAGCCACACATTGTGCATCTCTCTATGCGGGCGAGAGTAACGTGCTGTGAAGCTCCAAGAAAGAAAGCCACACATCACGAACTACTCAACCTTAGGAGAGAGTAATGTATCGTGTCCTTACCACATTGCTTCTCTATTTTAGCCATCCAAACATGCCTCGATCCTCATCCAAAAATCCCAAAACTCTCCCGAGATGTACCTTTAACCTCCCTAAACATGAATCAACTTAAAAAACAATATTTTGGGGTCAGGAAGGCCAAAATAAAAATCCGTAAAGTCTAGGGGTCTTGAAAATGACTAAGTCCTTAACACTTAGTGAAAATTTAAAGTCTTGGACCCCTTAAGCATGAAACTACAACTAAACAAAGCTTATGATATTATGGGATAATACAATATCTCCCCCTATGAACATTCGTTCTCGAATAAGATTGGTTAGACTGAGAATACTAAGACAATTGAGATCATATATTGAATATGTATGAGTTGGAACATTATTACATAACTAAGTCTAAAGTATGATACATAAACTGAACTGATTTCGTGAATGCATGCAATGACATGAGCGTGGTTACATACCTTAAACTGATACCATAATTAACCTAAGAAAAGTCATTACCTCAAGCTGAATCTTAGTTTCCAAAGCAAAGATGGGGCTTCTTGGTCCACATATCTGCTTCTGCTTCCCAAGTATCTCTCTCAATGTACTAATTCTGCCAAAGAACTTTAACCAGGAGAACTTCTTTATTCCTTAGCCCACGAATCTAACAATCAAGGATCTCAACTGGGACTTCTTTATAGGAAAGGCTATCCTGAACATCCATACCCTCTAAAGGAACATCATCAAATAAATCACTAATACATTTATTTAATATAGAAACATGAAACACTGGATGTACTGACGCCAAGTCTATAGGCAACTTAATCTTGTAGGCTACCTTTCCAAAATAGTTCAAGATCCTGTAAAGGACAATATAGTGAGGACTGAGTTTCCCCTTCTTGCCAAATCTCTTCACCCCATTCATAGGCAAAATCTTCAAATAGACCAAATCTCTAACCTCAAAATCAAGATCCATTCTTCTCACATTTGGATAAGATTTTTGATGGCTTTGGGCTGTCTTCAACCTCTCTTGAATCAGCTGAATTTCTCCATTGCCTCAAACACTGAATCTAGCCCTATCAAAGCAGCTTTACCTACTTCAAATCAACCAATAAGAGACCTACATCTTCTTCTATAGAGAGCCTCAAACGGAGCCATCTGAATACTGGAGTGATAACTATTGTTATTGGAATACTCAATCAAAGGAAAGTGGTCATCCCAACTACCATTAAAGTTAATAACACATGCCCCCAACATGTCCTCTAAGGTCTGAATGGTCCTCTCTTCCTTACCATTTGTCTGAGGATGAAAGGCTATACTGAGATGGACTTAGGTACCAAGACCCTTCTGAAAAGCCTTCCAAAAATGAGAGGTAAATAGAGTACCTCTATCCAAAATAATCGACAACAAAATTCTATGCAACTTAACCAACTCTCTACGATAAATCCTGGCATAATTCTCAGTTGAGCACGAAGTATGAACTGGCAAAAAATAGGCTAACTTGGTTATTCTATCAATAAAAACCTAAATTAAATCATGCTGACAATGCGTATGAGGCAATTCTATCATAAAATCCATGTTCACCACTTCCTACTTCCAAGTGGGGATACTGAACTCCTACAAAGTATCACTAGGCCTCTGCTCAACTCTATCCTACTGACAATTTGAAAACTTATACACAAACTCTACAATATTCTTCTTCATATCATTCCACTAATAGATATCTCGCAAATCACAGTACATCTTAGTGGTTCCCGAGTGGATAGAATATCACGCACTGTGTGCTTCTGCAAGAATTTTTTATCTCAAATCATCGACATATAAAATAAATAACCTACCTTAACAATGAAGCACACCATCTCTCCTATGGGAGAAAACCTCCACCTTCTGGTCTCTAACTGCCTTATTCAACTTAACCAAACTAGGATCCTTGTCTTGCTTTTTGTTTCACTTCAGCAACCAATGAATATTCTGAACTATTCAGGACCCATGTACTACCTTCAGCTGAATCAATCAACCGAACACCTAATATAGCAAGCTGATGAACCTCTCAAAGTAACCTCTTCTTATCTTCCTCAACATGAGTAACACTATCCATAGACAATATACTAAGGGCATCTTCCACTACGTTGGCCTTGCTCGAAGATAAAACACACTCATATCATAATCTTTTAACAACTCAAGCCACTTTCTCTGATGAAGATTTAGGTCTTTCTGTGTGAACACGTACTATAAAATCTTGTGATTAATGAACACATCAACATAAACCCCATAAAGATAGTGCCTCCAAATTTGTAAGGCAAAAACACTTGTAGCCAACCTAAGATCATGGGTAGGATAATTATTTTCATGGGGTTTAAGCTGTTTCTACATCAAAACACAAAAAAGACCAACTCTGGAAGCATCACAATAAACTACAAATCTATCAGACCCATTTAGCAAAGTCAAGACTGGGGTGGAAGTGAGTCGAATCTTCAACTCTTGAAAACTCTTCTCACAGGAATCTGACCACTGACATTTGACCTTTTTGAGTCAGTTAAGTCATGGGGGATCCAATAGAATAAAACCCTTCAACAA
Source organism: Capsicum annuum (assembly GCF_002878395.1). Classification (NCBI taxonomy): domain Eukaryota; kingdom Viridiplantae; phylum Streptophyta; class Magnoliopsida; order Solanales; family Solanaceae; genus Capsicum; species Capsicum annuum. The sequence goes on along the minus strand of NC_061115.1, from coordinate 149,702,090 downwards.
ACCATCTATAATATCTAGCTAAACCCATGAAAATCTTGATATCTAATGGAGAGTTGGGTCTAGGCCAGTTTCTCACTGCTTTGGTCATTTAAGGGTCAACTCGGATGCAATCACTGGAAACAATATGGCAAAGGAAAGCTAGTGATCTTATCCCAAATTTGCACTTACTGAATTTGGCAAACAACTAATGAGCTCTAAGGGTCTGTAATTCAATTTTTAGATAGTTTGCATGGTCATCCTTACTATGTGAATAGACAAGGATATCATCAATAAAGACTATGATGAAGTTGTCTAAGTAGTTCTTGAACACCCTATTCATCAAGTCCATGAAAGCTACAGGGGAATTCGTTAGTCCAAAGGACATAACTAGGAATTCTAAGTGACCATACTGAGTTCTGAAAGATGTCTTCGGAATATCACATCCTCTGGCACTGATGATAGTCGGATCTAAGGTCAACATTAGAGAAATAACTAGAACCCTTAAGTTGGTTGAACAAGTCATCAATTATAGAGAGTGGATACTTATTCTTGATTATGGCTTTATTCAACTGACGGTAATTGATGAACATTTAGAGAGAACCATCTTTTTTATGCACTAACAAGATTGGAGTGCACCATGGAGAAACACTAGGACTGATAAAACCCTTATCTAAGAGGTCTTTTAAAAGTTTCTTCAATTCATTATCTCACTAGGAGCCATTTATTAGGGTGGAATAGAGATAGGCTGGGTATCTGGAAGCAGATCTATTTCGATGTCTATTTCCCTCCTGGAAGGAACTCTGGGAAGATATTCAGGGAACATATTTGGAAATTCTCTTACTACTAAAACTAACTCAAGACTCAGAGTCTATGAATTTAAGTCTTTGACCCAGATAAGATGGTAAACAGACCCTTAGATATCATCTTTCTTGATTTAAGATATGAAATAATCTGACCCCTAAGCACTAAAGTACTACCCCACCATTCAATAACTGGTTCATTAGGAAACTAAAATTGAATGACTCTATTTATACAATCAACTAAGGCATCACATGAGCAGATATAATCCATGTCGAGAATGACATCAAAATCAGTCATCTCTATCTCTACCAAATCAACTGGGGTGATCTTCTAAGTCACTGTGATCGAGCAATTTCTGTATACCCATCAGGCTATAATAAATTTACCCATTGGGGTAGACACCAAGAAAGGCTCTGCTAATATTTTGAGATTGACACCAAAATTGACAGCTATATAAGGGGGCACAAAAGAAAGTGAAGCTCCGGGGTCTAATAAAACATAAACATAAAGATGGAAAACATGTAACAAACCCATAACCACATTAGGAGAACTTTCCTGATCAAGCCGAGTATAGAGAGCATATAATCTATCCTAGCACCACCCACGAGTTGCACTGGAAGTGACAAGCTACTGGGTCAAGCGATCGGTTCGAGCTAAAAGATAATTGGACTGACTTTACTGACTAGCCCCTGGGAAATTCCTGACTTTGTGGCCTGGCTGGCCATATATAAAACACTAATCACTACCGACCTTACACTCACCCTGATAGTTCCTATCATATTTATAGCAAAGCGGATTAGTGCGACAACTGTTCACACTGCCTTGGGACTTAGAGCCTGGTGCTCTATCGGGACTACTTTCCTAAACTTAGGCACTGATGCACTAGATGAAGATTGAACTGGGGCTAAAAATTTCTAATAGAACTGAGAACCGTTACCACCTTCTGACCTTGATTGAGAAAAGTGAACACTACCGATTTTGTCCCTCTTATTATCTCTCCTCTTCTCCTTATGCTTCTCTTTCTTAATTTTTTGAGAATAAACCATAAGTCTAGATAGGTCTATCTCTTTAATCAACATAGCGGTCTTACACTCCTTAACCATACTATCAGCTACACCAAATACAAACTTACTTATTCTGGACCTATTATCTACCACCATAGTAGGAGCATACCTCGCCAACTGTGTAAACTTAAATGAGTAATCCTTCACACTCATATTACCCTGCTTTAAGTTGATGAACTCCTAAACATTAGCTTCCCTTAAATCTAGGGGAAAGAACCGATCTAAGAAAGCTATGGCAAACTCCTCCCTCTCTATAGGCCCTGCATCAATACCTCGGTCCTCCTTCCACTACTTACACCAGGTATGAGCTATATCTTGTAACTAATATACAACCAACTTTGCACTCTCACTCGAAGTGACACCTATCATATCTATAACATTCTACATCATGTCTAGAAATTCCTGTAGATCCTCCTCAGACTTGGATATCAAAAAGAGAAAGGGATTCATCCAAGTGAAATCTTAAATCCTAACTGCAACTTTATTTTCCACTAAATTAGCTGGAGCAACAGCCTGCTAGTTGTATCTAAGCAGCTACAGAATGGGCTAAGGTCATGAAAAAAGCCCTGAATTTGGCGTGGGAGTCATGCTCATTCAGGGGATCTTCCTGAACAGGTGGTGGTGCGAGCTGATCTCCATTCCTTATTTCATTGTTTCTTCTGGGTGGTATTATCTGTAAACAGAATAAAAGATAAGTTAGAGAGAGAAATTACATTGAGCTCATGATCTATCGTATGAAATGCAAAACTAAAAGAAGGGAAACTTTCCTAAGAACATCTCGTAACCTCTCATCCATAAGTGTGGCACGCTTCACACCCATGCACTAGACGCTACTCAATGCAAAATTCAAACTCCCTAGGACACTTTCAAACCTTAGATACTGATACCAAGTTTTTTATGACCCGAGTCTACCCCCTAGTCATGACAATGGTGCTTATGGCCATGAGTGACCACAAGCTAACCCATGAGCTGGTACTTGCTATGAATACTCTATAAAATCGAAATACAACACATGAGCGGAAGATATTCTTACAAGGTACTATAAATTTAAATTTTGAAATACGTGTCAACAACATGTCTAGAATATCTGATAATACTAAAAAAATGACTAACTATCTAAAAAATTATCTGGAAGCCTCTAAACATCATGAAAAGTTGATAGGACAAACCCCCAACTAACTCTAACTGACTGAACATAAGGAAATACTAAAATAACTAAGATAAACATATCATGTACCCGATGGATGAGGACCCACCACTACTACTGCTGAGTAATGCTGAGCTGTCAAAGAACTGTTGGGAAACTGAGTGTCTAAACTTAGGTTATAAGTCAACATAGCGCAAAGAAAAGTATGCAATCAGTACTTTGAATGTACTATTATATGTGATGAGGACTGACTGAAATACGCGAGATAACTTAGCATGAATGCATAAACATGTAATATCTGAGAATACAAGACCAAGCATAAGAATGTTAGTAAGGTAATCTGAATTCCGAAAGATTAAAAATCAGAATAACTGAATAACTAATCTGTACACTTGGTCCAGCAAACTTGAGTTGAGATACGCTGACATACTGACTGAAACTTTGAGAGGTATCATATAATTGACATGCCTCAATCTAAGCTAATTGTGGTCAACTTGTAACCCCAATTGGAAGGGGTCAGTACTATGCCACGGGTACTAACAATGGCTGTCTTGATCTACTAAACTAGTGTCCCGAATGACTAAGAAGTCACCATATACTAGAAAGTTCTCTCATTAGATATGTGTCAACCTTCAACTGGCAGGAAGACATCTCAAACCAACGCTGGCTATGTAGTTCTGGAACTCAGCTATTTCTTCTAAAGGTCACACCCTCTACTGGCAGGTGAGCCCCTATTCCTGGGTTCGCTTGGTGCTAAATTCTACTCCTAATAGATATGACACTGGTACTGAACTGAACTAGATTCAGCTGAATATTACAACTGACATTGCTCATCATGATAATAACAACTGAGTAAATGGTAATATTCATGATTTAACTAAAATCACTACTTGAAAGATCTGAAATGTAAGTAAACACGTAGGTATCGGGTAGTCATAACATGCCAGCACTAAATGATCATTAAATACAATATTAAAACTTAAAACTTTAGTATAGGATCATGGTTCAAAGCCCAAAAAATAAACATTTCATTAAACATGTGAGAATTATGAACTTGAGCATGGGAATGTGTAAATTATGAGGAAAACAACATGATTACATGACTAAATTTATAATTTGGGATCTAACATAAATTTCACTTGAATATGACATGGGAAACTAAAATTTAAAACATGAGATAACCTAACATTCCTTGGAACCATAATATGACATGAAATGAGTCAAAATACTAAGGAAAAACATAAATTAAACTAATCTTGAACATATGCAACTTCATAATGAAGGAAAACTCATATTTTAATCAAAGATGTGGTTTTTAGGCTCCATAGTGAAAGGGACCCATGGATGAACACCCCATATACGTTAATAAATAGTTTCTTGAGGATTTTATGCGAGTTTTTTGAACTTAGAAGCTTGAACTCTTAATTTCTTGAGAAAGAGTTTGGGTTTTATTCTTGGGAAGAGAAAAGCATTTCTTTTGGAAGGGTTAAATAATGCTCTTTTGGAAGTCCTAAATAATGTTAAGGATAAATTGGGTTGAGGTAAATGACTCAAATGACACTTGGGCACCTAAATCATATTAATATGAATGACAGAGCCACACACCATGCAGCTTACTCCATGGGAGAAAGCCATGCATCGCGGACCGCTCTGTCTTAGGAGCGAGCAACATGCCACAACCTTATTGCATTGCTTCTCTATTTTAGCCATCCAAACACTCCTAGATGCTCATCTAAAAATCTTGAAACTCTCTTGACATGTACCTTCAACCTCCCTAAACATGATTCAACTTTAAAACCAATATTTTGAGTTCGGGAAGGCCAAACTAAAAATCCATAAAGTCTAGGGGTTTATAAAATGCCTAAGTCCTTAACAATTAGTGAACATTTCAAGTCTTGGACCCCTTAAGCATGCAACTACAATTGAATCAATCTTAGGATCATACGGTTTATAACATTATACGGTTATTAATAGTAAACTGCACAGTGAAAAAACCCGTAGGTATATCATTTGATGTGTTGGTAAAAGTTGATAACTTTATTTATCCAGCTGATTTTGTCACTTTGGATTATGAGGTTGACTTTTAAATGCCCATCATATTAGGAAGATCATTCTTGGCCATGAGTTGAGTGATAGTTGATATGGAAAAAGGAGAGCTCAAGTTTAGAGCTAATAATGAAGAAGTCACCTTTATTGTCAGAAGAACTATAAAGCAGCCTACCAATATGAGGGTTGTGCTGGTTATTCCTTGTATTGATGATGCTGAAGGGTATTTCTTTGGTATTTTGATGAATTCTGAGTAGGCAATCTACCCGAGTCATACCATGATTTAAATCAAGCGCTGCATGGGAGCCAACACATGAGATTATTAGTGAAGTCTGAGTAACCAACATACCCACATCGTGCGACGTTAAATCAAGTGTTAGGTGGGAGGCAACCACTATTTTAGTGGTCACATTTTTTTTATTTTTACGTAAAATAGAATAAGAAATGGCATGAAATGCGGTAATAATTGCTTGATCCATAATAAAAAAGGGGACTTTGTCACCAACTCGAGAAGGTCATAAGTCCCATGTGGACCAGGTAAGTTGTGTATTAATAAAAAAGATGGAATATTGAGGATTTTTTGGGGAATTTCTGGACTTTAACCTACAAACTTACTTACAGGGTCATAAATACCACTTACGACCTCGTAAGTAGCAAAGTAAGTATTAGAATACAAAGTCCAGAGAGCGAAAAATTTGGCCAAAAAGTAGGGCCCACCTATAAACCGCAGGTACCACCTACGACTCCTAGTTGGCTATCGTAAGTGCACAGTTTTGGCCCCAAAATTTTGTTTAAAAATTTGGCCCCACCTCAGCCTATAATAACCCTAAACTGACCCCTTTCCAATGTAAGACCTCACAATCCATTTTTAACTTATAAAACCTCAAAATTCCCTATTCCCTCTTATTCAAACTACCCCACTTCCCTAAACTTGAGTAAAGGCTAGAAGAGTACTTGTTCTTGGTATAACCTTGTACACAAGCACTAAGTACACATTCAAGCTGGGGTTTTTCTTCACTTTTTCATAATTCACTTGTGGTTCTTCGAGTAAAAGGTAATATTCTTGGCTCATAATAGTAGTATCTTGTGCTAAATATGAAACAAGTAAATTGATATGCTAATGTGCATGGAAAATATGTAGAAACCATCATGCTTGTATATAGGCACCTTAAATTAGCCTATATTCTTAATATGCGATACTATTCTCTAATTAAACCTTAAGATCATGCCATTAATAAAAGTGGAATTTGAAAAAGATAGATGAATACCAATAGTCTTGAATGCTAGTTTGTATTGAAAAGTGGATTCTAGTTGAATGTATGCACATTGGACTTGTCAGGAATAAGTATAAGTTATAGGGATTCTAAAATTGAGGAACCGTTCAAAGTTTTCAAATTTTGAAATTTACGTCAAGTTTTGCACTCCCTCACAATCTCTTAAATGCCAACACTTGATTTTTCAGGTACACATGAAGGCTTCAAAGAAGATGGATACTCCTTCTAGGTGATGGGATGACTCTTTTAAGAGCAATATCTTGGAGAAGGCATACCCAATTGCTCGACCAAGAAAAGCCCCGATGAAGGTGACACGACCATTTACTAGGGGATAGAAGCATACTACAGTTAAGGCAATTGTTATGGACAAATTTGGTGTACCACTTACTAAGAAATAATAGTAGCGAAGATGAACTGCTTTTAGTTAGCCTAGGACCCAGACTGAGGCTATCAAATTCTTATCCAGGCCAAGGATAAAGTCATCCAGGAGATCACCACCAAATACTCCTCATCCTGTTGAGAGTGGTGATAATGATGATAAGGATAAGTATGATGAAGATGACGAGGCAGAGTTAGAGATAGCACCAGAGGTAGATGCACAGACCCCCTGAATAAGGATAAGTTCGAGGCCACAGTTCAGGAGGAGTCATCAGTTGTGCCCCAGTCTAAGAATAGGATAGAATAGGCCATAGAGTAGGTACAACCACTAGATACAGAGGCACCAAATTAGCATGACCATACATCAGATCCTATATATGTCTTGGAGAAACTTGTTGATGAGGTGAACCTGAGATGGTGCATGCAGGGTCTTTGGAACATTTTTTAGCAAGACAACCATATCAATGATACTGATCGACCTAAGAGGGCCATTTATTAGGATCACAAGATAAAACTATTTGGGTTGAGCAGAGCACCACAGTTGTGGGTTGGCTTTAAGCGTTATCAATTGGTGTGGATGACCAGACCCCTAGGTTATTACAGCATAACTTTAGTGTGGTAATTTTATGCCTCATATCATGCCATAGTATCTCTAACTACACCCAGATATAGGGGTCTTTTGAGGCATACTAAGTAGCCCCAACTTTAGAAGACACTTGTGTGAGTGGTTATGTTAGATATTTCAGTATTGGCCATCCACTAAGTTCTCTTTAGGCTAGATTATATTGCTTTAGTATTCACAATAGATTTTGTTTATAGATTAAGAGTTGCATGAGGTAAATACATTATTTATGATACTGAGCACAAGAGAGAGAGAGAGTTGAAATGGAAATACAGATTGCTATCTATATTTCACCTATGGGTGGTAATGCTTGTTGGATTGAGGCACATAGTATGATTAAGGTAGCACTAGATTTTGATGCAAAATTTTAATGGTTGATTATTTTATATTGACTATGTCTGACTATTGTGGATAATTTTTTGACTTGGGATGGAGCTGCATTGACGACGAGCATGATAGATGGGTATGATATTGACTTTGCAACAATTATTTGGCATTAGCTTTATGAGAGAGCTTTTTGTAAGATTATGAATTTGTTGTTCCCATGACTTGTCAAAAGGTTATGTGATGAGGTTAGCGTGCTAAAGGTTCCAGGTCTTGATGAGATAGTAGAGGTAATGGTCATAGGAATTAGTATGGATTTTGATATAAAGGGAGAAAAGAGAGGCCCCCGAGTTGAGTACATAGAGTATGGAAACCCTAGATATATCTACTTCAGCCCCGGCTTCTACTTCAAAATAGGTGGGTACATCTTAAGTGCCCCCTCAACCATCCACCTCAATTATTGCTTCAGGTATGGTGCTAGTTTCTCGTGAGTTTTTGCTGAGCTTGGTTGACAGTCAGAGCATCACCAGTACTTGACTACAAAATATTAAGGCCGAGGTGGTGACTCTGTAAGGACGGATCCAACCATGGGTCCAAAGTACAATAGATATGACTGAGGCTAGATTGAAGTCTATGAACTAGGTTTCTATGTCAGAGCTATGAGTTGATTTGCATGAATGCATAGATGCTTTTGAGGGTCAAGTATCATCTTGGTTTAGTAGAATGGATATTCTAGATCTAAGATATACTAGGGAGAAGGTAGATGTACTTAGAGAAGAGGTACGCTCTTTCACTGGAAGCCATATATCAGTCATCACTCCAGTTGTGCCCTTATTTGTTCAGCCAACTCCTTTGTTTAGGCTCAGAGACTTTGAATTATTTGTAGAGAATGATGGATTGGTCCCTTTAGTTGAAAGCAATAGAGGCCAAGAGAGGGACCTGTAGGATCCTAGTATTCTATTTGACCAGGCCTTGAAATAGGCAGACATGATTCATAGGAGACTACAGTTATTGATAGGTAGAGGCATGCTGAGATAGAAGTAGGTGCATCTTTAAATAGTGCATCACCACCACCACCACCTCTGCCCCTCTAGATACCCTCACCTAGGAATAATCATGACACAAATACCTACTGTGTACTAGGTATATCCTTATTTCCTTTATTTCTATTATTTATATGCAATTGGGATAGTACACAATTTTTGTTGGGGTGGGGTATACCATGGCCGCTGCGGATTTTTGCTACCATACTTTTTTTCCTATCGATCGTGGTATGGTTGTAGAATTGGCATGTCTAGGTTAAAATTTGTGTCATATTATGTTGTGTTTCATATTGTGTTTGTTTTTGTGTAATTAGGAAATATTGAGTATTTAGGATAGTTTTTATGTTTTTTGTTGATTTGGAGAAAAATGACACCGCTCTAAAATTTGTTTTTAGAACAGTGTGAATATATATATATGTGACCATTGTTGATCTTGTTATGGCATTAGATTACAGACATAGTAATCATAGCTAACTTCTGTATGAACCAGTTAGGTGGTATCTTGTGATGTGACTCTAAGCCATATGTATGTGAGATTGTACTTAGGTTTCTTTATGTGTTAAATCCAGAACTTGCCAGGTTAGTCTTGCCTAGGTTATAAGATAGTCGATTTGGAAAGGATAATGGACAATTTTTTTTATATTAGTCCACTTTTAGTCTAAACGACCTTTCTAGTACGAAATACTATCCCTTGATTCCGATTAGGGCCTTATAGAATATTTTTCTTGTTACACATTTCACTTTCCCATTTGCATTACAATGAACTTATTTTTGCCCTAGTCCTCCTTGGACATTGTGCACCTCAACTCAGTCAAATCGCCTAAGTTGAGGGTGGCTATCATAGGGGTATGTAATGTAAATGTCACGACCCGAACCAGGGCCTGGCCGTGATGAGCATTTCGAACTATGGAGGCCCGAAACACCCTTATCTGTCTGATAATCATGCACATAATTTATGACAAAAGAAAAAGAAATACGGAAGATACACAATATAACGGAAACATGGTCAAGAATCATATGAAAATGAAAATGGGGAATAGTGTCCCACCATCTAAATTAACATCTCTTAAAATCATCTGCAAAATCTCTACTACATGACTAAAACAATGTCTATTTGAAAACTGGGACAAGGCCCCCAGTAGACCCCCAAAACTGAATATAAGATAAAAAGACTGCAGGACATAAGACCTTCTGAAACATAGAAGGCTCACTACTTGTCTCTGCAACTCTGTCTGAATGATCTACTGATTCTCTTGACCCCTAGACTGGGCCTCTGAACCTGGGAGGTTGGAGAGGGGAGGGGGTCAGCACAAAAGTACTGGCACGCAGAGATATCAAAGAAAAACATAATATTTTTACAAAATATATTTGAGATCCATTATAAAGCAATTTTGTATCAAATCATTTGAAAGCACATGGGTGTAATGCAATAGTTTTTCTCAACAATAATGAAATGCAATTGAGCTAGGTGGAATACCCTACATAATTTACACCAACTTTCAAACCTCAGTTGCCGCCGAGATTAGAGTATAAGTTAGGGAGAGACACACAAGATCACACAGCATGGTGTATCGACCCAATAGTAGTGCCCAAGATCACTTGGCTCAGGCTCCTACCTATAATCCCAATTTGGGAATGACATGAAGTCAAGTACATAAGCTCACTTATCCTGGTACCAATATTCCATGTCGGCAAACACGTTTTTCCAGTGATGAGCCTTTGTGTCTCAAACGCCTTCTTTGGGCATCCACCTTTCTCATGTAAAATCAATACATTCAAATTTCATTTTATCCAATCACATGCCGTATTCTGTAGGGTATCATCGTACCCGACTTTCAAGTCATCAGTATCACATCCACATATGCATAATTATGTAAAAACCAAGCTGCTTCATCATTTACAGGTGTTGAACAATATTTATTTCAAATTCATGCTCTCTTTTGTTGATCACAATACAATATGGAGTATCAAAACATTATCATGGAAATTTGAAAACAATTTATCATTCATATTTATCAAACTTCCATGGAAAATCTCAAATCACATATGCATGGTTTCTGCCATTAAAGTATATAGGCAAACAATTCCCATGACATAAAGAAAATGAATTAGAAATCATATTGAAAGCAAGTTATTAGCATTTGATTGAAAAGCCCCATTTAAAAGCATGCATGTTCATAAAAACTATACACATGAGATTTTTTGGATAACCCCACGTACCTCTATATACGAATATGATAGGTGCTTCTTGAAGCCTAAGTTGTAGAGATTCCAAATCTTCAATTTGTTTGAAAACCCATGGTTGAATCTTGAACTATTTGGTTTTTTTTTTATTTTGAAACCCTAGAGAGAGTTATTGAAAAATTTAGATGAATGAAGGTGTATTTTGGGGTCTTTGGGAACTGACTTTCGTGTTTATGGCTAAATAAGGTTGGAAAAGGACCATTTTACCCCAAAAATGGAGTGTTTAAGTCACCAGAATTCCTTACATAGGCGCTGCCTATGCTATCACCTATGTTTTGCATAGGCGGTGCCTTGTTATCACCTATGTTTACATAGGCGCCGCCTACTACTTTGAAAGGCCATAACTTCTTGCTCGGGTGTCGGATTTTAGGAAAATTGGTATTGTTGGAAAGCTAACTCGAAGAAATATCATTTTCCACATAGTAGGCTCTCTAATTTGACATAGACATAGAGTTATGGTCGATGGAAGATGACACACTTTACAACATCCACTAAAACTTAGTCGATCGAAATAGTTTCAACTCGTCCTGAAATAGTTTCAACTCGTCCTTGAGTTGAAGGACCTCTATGGTATAAATTCAAGCTTGAATGGATTCACATAATACACAATTAATTAACATGCCATATTGGCATAGGATTTATGGATTCGGGATTATCAACGCATCAAAATCATGATTTTTATTCTAGCCCAAAATGCAGGGTGTTACAGTAAAGTGGGTCTAAAAAAGGGTTAAATAAGAGAAAAGATTGTAAGACTGGATGTGGTAGAAGAAATAAAGGAAAATGTAAGAAAAAGAAAAAGAAAAAAGAAAAAAATAAAAGAAACTACACCCAACCTGAATGTGCATAATAGAATAAAAGGGAGAAATAAAGGTGGAATAAAAGGAAATTTGTAAGTGTGTACCACAAAGTTAGTGTAGTGCCAAGGAGGCTTAGTCACTTGATATATCTATATGTACTATGCCAACCCCCTTAACCTACATTTCAAGTCGAATAAAATCCTATAGTGATCCTAACTTAACTGTCTCAAAAATCCAAGTTAAATAAAATAAGGGCAAGCCTATGGTATTTGATACACATTGGTGGAACTTCTCATTTAAATGTGAGTGTCACTTGACAATCTTTGCATTGACATTCATTATTCCATATGAGTGAGTGGGACTTCTTTGATGTGAGGGCATATGGGTTCTACTACTAGATACTTACTTGTTTGGGTAATGTAACCTTTATATAAATGTTTGTCTATTGCTAATGTAATTTTCATATCTTGATTCCTTTGTGTCATATTAGCGTACTTTATTTTTATACATAGTTGGTTTTGGATTGTTGAAATAGGAGGGGGTAATATGTTTGAGCTTAAAGTGATGATTTACTGCCTTAGATAGCTTAGATTCTCTTAGTTATGCATCATGTTTAATTGTTTTATTGTGTTTCCAGAGGATATGCATACGTTCTAAGTTGAGGGTGTTTGATGTGCTATAGATTTATAGCACCGAATAATGAAAATATGCAAGTTTATTAGGTATTTTTGTGAGATATGATATCTTTTTGGTATGTTTTGTAGAAAATCAATTTTTGGATACTAAATGGATGAAAAAGATGAAAATTGATGTTTTTGGCTTCTTACATAGGTATTTTTGGGTGTAAGGTCCACTTACTAGGCATAAGTGACCTAAGTTGGTGTCAAAACTTAAAGTCCAGAGGCTTAGAAGCATGAAAAAGAAGACTTTATCACTTACTAAGGGCACCTACGGTCCTTAGGTGACCAAAGTAAGTGTCAAAGGTCCAAGTCCAGAGAGTTTTAGGAGTTGTGCAGGAGGTCTGACACTTACTTAGGACTACCTATGATCCGTAGGTAGTACCTATGGTTTGTAGGTGGCCTAATTAAGTAGCCACGGTCCTCAATATTCCTTTTTCATTCAGTTTTTGATATTTAGGGTTTCCTTGTATCCTATAAATACCTTTTTGACATTTTGTAGTTAGTTGACACACTCTCAATATTTACAAACTTATATTTGATTTGAAGATTCAAATTTGATCTTGGGATTACTTTGTTCTTGATTATGGTTGATAATTCAGTTACAGATTTTGGTTTTTACTCTTTGATCATTGTGACATTGTTTAATGCTTCTCGTTATGAATTTCATTGATTGTTTCAAAAGTATGAGTGGCTAAATCCCTTATCTAGGGTTATGGGAACCCTGGAATATTGACAAAGTATGGGAAGTTCTAAGATGTTCAAAATTGGTATCTTTGCATATATTGTTGTATCTTCGGTTTGATAGATGTCTGAGCGGTTGTAAACGATAAAATCTTGCCTAGAATATCACTACTTACTCCATAAGAGGAGTAATGGCTAGGAAAAGATAATTACTACACTAATTTTAAGATTAATTGTTGATCTAGGCTAATCAGTGTCATCTATGTAAGATGATTATCTATTATCTAATAACTTGAGACACAAAAGTAATAGTTAATCGGGATCTAGGATAAGGGTAAGTAATGTGGCATCCTGAGGCTCAAAATGTAATGGATGAAATCCATCAATGAGTCCATAAGACTGTTGATGGTAAGTAACTTATCAAATTCTGCATGCAAGGTACTATATTGGTTCAATACAACACGATAAGCCTACTGAGTTTAGAAACTAGGGGGAACACAATCCTAGTTTTCGTCACTGACTAATTACAACCAAAGTTGATATTTTCTACTTTTTCAATATTACAACAAACCCCACATTTACTTTCTGTTTATCCCGTTGAGTTTCGTAAAATAGAGATACAACTCTGTGTCTTCCCTGTGGGTTCGACCTCAACCAAGTTAGGTTACTTTACTTGACAACGATTACTTTATCCTTCAGTTGGAAGTATAGTTTGGGCGTTGATCAAAGAGTCATCTTCTACTCCATTATGACAAAGTCCTAAAAGTTAAAAATGTTTCCTAGTATGATGAGCTTTAATGATGTGTCTACAGGTGTCACAGTGAGTCATTATGATCACCCATCGTCAAGATGCCCAAATTTAGTACCCTCACAATGACTCAAATGATGTGTCGCTATAAGTGAAAACATGTCATCGTGAGACTCATCCATCCCTAGACATTAATGTTAGTTATATTTTTCTTAGGGACCTTTGGTCCTTTTCCACTCATTTCACACCTATACTATGTTTTTTAAGGTCTCTAAGTAGGATTAAAGGGACTAGTCAATTTAATCCTCCACATTCTTTCCTAATACTTATAAATACCAGAAAAAGCAATTATACTATATCAAAGGCAAAACTAGGTTTTTTCTCCAAAAGTTTAGTTTTTCAATCTTTCTAGCAAGAACTCTCCTTTCAGGTATGTGGGACTTTATCAATGGGTACTCCTTTTTCTCATTGAGTTCCAAATAGCTCACAGTATTTCAGTTTCTTTACATATTAAATTTAGGGGGTTTTCATTCTATTTATGATTCACCTATGATTTTAGATCTCTCATAATTCCCATAGAATAATTATGTATTCTCCCTTATTTTGATCTGTTGCACGATGCAATATTTAACTTGATTTCACAGTATTTCCATATGATTTTTTAGTTAAAAAGATTGATGTGTTATTAATACCCAATACCAGTAAATTATTGATTTTAGTTTGAATAAAGCAATTTAGCCTCAGAACTACACACCACCATAAGTTTATTTAGTTCACCTAGTTGGAAAAAAGTGTAGTGATCATGCTAGACATGCCTCTATGTTAGCTCATGTGGTTTGATAGGGTGTAAACATCAAACTCAATGTTAGCTCATGTGTTTTATATTAGTTAATTAACTCTCCCATAGTTACAATATCAACTTAGTATTTGTACATGACCCTCATATCAGTCTATTTATTTTAAATTATGTATTTTCTAACTTATCATTCCTTATCAATTTAGATGCATGTATAATAGGGTAAATGTACTTTAGCTCAACAGATGAATTTAGTCTTGCATTTTAGTCCAATTATTAGTATTTACTAGCATGGTTAGCTATTTATAGTTGCATATTACATATGCTCAGTACATTCAAATAACTGATTGATGTACCGTAGATTTATAATACTTTCAATGCTTAAAACAAGGAAAATATCCTAAGCCTACGGCATGTTTATATAGGTATGATGTGTTTTTGTGGTATTTGTAGGAAAAACTTGTTTTGGGAGTTACAGTTCTGAAAATAGAGAAAATGAAGCCCATGTACATCAGACGAGCCATCCAATAGACTGTTAGAGATATTAACAACCTATTCCATTGCAGGCGTTGGATGAATTAAAGGATATGAATATTGAAGATCATCAAACAACGACATCCATTGGCCCATTCTAAGGTACAAAAAACTCGTCTTGAATGTTATGGGAGAAGATCATAATAAGTGAAAAAGTAAGGACGAACAAAATGAGTTAAAGCAATGAGATATCCTTCAAAAGGATAGGGTTATTGTGATGACCATGCTATGAACTTTAGATTACAAGTAAGGATCATCAACCTAACAACAAGTAAGAAGGAGGGATCATTGCATTATATAACAAGTCGTCCTACCCTTATTTGATGCATGGATACTACAATCACACTGTGTTTAGGATAGGTTTTGTTTTTCTATGAATACTTTTCCTAAGGTTTCTTTTATTGTTCACACATTCATACAAACATTTTATTTTTTGAAACATCATATATTGTTTTGTTCTGAGACTTGAGATATTAGACATTGATTCTTGTATCATTTCTACCTTAATATTTCAAGTGTCTAGATTTCAATTACTTTATTTTAAGTTGATGATTGTAAATTCTACTAATTATTATTATTATATCATATGAGCATGAGTATCTAAATCCCTCAACAAGGATTGTGATAACTATGATGAATTAACAACGTAGGTAAAGTACTTAGTGATTCTTGAATGGTGTTCATGCATGTATTGTTCATCCTTTTGTATTGATTGTTTTTAATGGTGGCAAATGTTAAAACTTGTCTTATTCTTACTTGATGTGCCAAAGGGATAGGGAATGAGAAAAGGAATTAAAAATGGATATTTGAGGTTACCAACCCTCATCTAATTATTTGACCTTGTCCAAGAATAATTAATGTGGTATAAAAGGTAAGAGTTAGTAAGGTAAGAAACCTTTGGCAGACTAAGTTGTGTGGTGATATTCATCTATCTAGGGGACATGCCATTTAGGTGAACTTTACTTACCGATCTTTCATACTAAGAACTAGAATAGAACACTAGTACAACATGCCTACTGTAGTACGAAACCATGGGAACACAATCCTAGTCAATTTTCTCATTATTAACAACAACATTATTAAACATTCTATTACTTGGTTACTCACTACTATAAATATTGTTTGTTATAACACCTCTCTTTTTGGAAATAACTGACTGATTGCTTAAATAACCACATAAATCAAGCTCCTAACCATATTTCATGGGGGGTTGACCCCAATCTTGGATGGATTCTATATTTGATTCAATACCACTTATATCTCATTGTGAGATGTAATTTGGGTTACATCAAATTTTGGCATCATTGTAGGGGAATGCGGTTTAGTGTTAGATCCATTGTGTTTATTAAACTGTTAGTCCTTATTTACTAATTTTATTTGTTATTTTATTTTTGTATTAATTCTAGGTTGTACACCGGGGCATGCCTAGTACTCAGAGTTAAGGTAATCTCCTAATTCCCCTTGATCTAGTAATAAAAAAGACACTACAATGCTAGCACAATCCCAAATCCCTGCTATCTTGAATGGATCAACCATAATACCATCTTAGGCTCTATATGACCCAAGAAAAAGGTAGAATGTAACTACAACTCATACTGTGATACAAAACAAAAAGTATGAAAATGAAAACTATAACTACAATGCGAAAAAAAAAATAGATAGGAATGTATTAAGATAGACACAATGTAAGGAATTGAAAGCAAATAAAAGGTATATCAAACCCTAAACACTCAATCAACATACCAAACAAGGCACCTAAATCTTACGTAGACTTTAAGGGAATTGAATTCCCAATAAACCTATGTTTCTAAATAAAAGATCAACACAAGCGATTTCGTACTTGCCTTACTCTCACAAGTACATACATTCATAATTCTTCAAAGTCTACCTACTAAAATTAAATAAGGTCTTTTTTATTGTCTACTCTAAGTTATTACAGCTTATAGGCCCAAAAATAACCCATTTGGAAATACCAAACCAAAGTAGCCAATTAAACATCCGCTTGAGAACTTCTACAGCATATGGGGCATATATGGGGCACATCCCAAGGCACCTAGTCTGTTTTGACCTACTCTAGTAGATCTAGAGTGGGTTAGGCACACCTCAAAATCTTATGGGGTGTATGCAAGCTTTTCTGGGCTTTTTAGCATCCGTTTCCTTCCTTTGGACTCTTTAATATCCCTTGACCCTACTTGATCATCATAATTATCCAATTGTCAGCTTTTGGTAGTACAAAGGAGTTACTAAACACCTTTTGAACCATAAGCATCGTCTCCTAAGATCTAGAGGCAATTTAAATTATGTCATCCCCTCCTTCAAGTAAAGGATTCATCCTCAAATCTGTAATCTTAAAGAACAATAGAAGAATAAACAACCAAGATGTCCTCAAAGCACGAGGTTTAGCATAAAGTTAAAGTCAAAATATCCATGCCAAAGAGACACCCAATTCATATATAACCAAACATCCTTCAAGTCAATGGAAGAGAAGTCAACAGTTAAGGTACAAAGGAGTTAGCTATGATAAACATCAAGAAATTATCCTAATTTAGTTCCATTAACAAGATTACCAAACAAATCATCATTTATTAGAACAACTAGGGGTAGAATGAAAGAGACGCTAAGGTGTAGATGTAACGACCCGTAATCGCCTCCTGGGATGTCACACAGTGCTTAAGGCTACAAGTAAACCCAAGCTAACCCTTAGAGCTGATTTCTACCCAAAACACCTAATTCAAGATAAGGATAGACTTAAACACTCGCATATCCATATCACAAGAAAGGAAATAAGAAAGGATAATTGGTTCATATGACCACAAAAAAGAGAAATCTCAACAAAACCACAATATTGATCCCTCTCGACATATCACAAGTCTAATACTAGTCTGACAAAGCCCCTTTGAATCAAAATCTAGAGAGCCATTAGGACGAGCCCCAACTAACTCAAAATGGACTAAAAATAAAACATAGTCTCTCAAGCACAGTAAATATCTGAAGATTTGTCCTCAAACCAGGAGGACTCACCACTGTAGAAAATGCAGGCAAGGTTCTCAGAGAATCACGAGTAAGGCTGGGACTGAGCACCTGAACCTACATTATAAGACAATGTAGCACATAGACATATATGTGGATCAGTACTTTGGAATGTACTGAGTAAGCGGGGGTGCATGCTTATGTATAAAGTAGTAATGATATTTTCTTCAATCAAATCATGTATGCATAATGAGATGACTCACATAGCTTGAACAAGTATAAAATATAAAACTCATAAGTCATGTAGAATGAAGCATGTACCATAATCTCATGAGTCATCATTATTTAACTTCAAAATCGAAAACCTTCTCTTACTCTCAATGCCCAAAGGCTAAGGGATTTCAAACCAAACTTTTAAGTCATGCATATATCTCAAGACAGTAAAAGTTCTTCAATGCTCAACACTTCACAATCATTTAGAAACTCATATACTTTGAATTCCAAATTATGAAACTTGAAAACATACTTGAAGGCATTTCATTCACTTTAGAAAATATCTCATCTCAAATCAATACCTTGATTAGGGAATATCTTTGCAATTCAACCATTTAGGAAAATAACTTATAGGAAAGAAAAATAAGCATTTAATTTCGAAGTTCAAAAGGCAAGAAAGATTCTCATAACCGACATAAACCATGCAAGCTACATAGATTCCAACATTTTATCCTCCTAAGGAAGAGACCCCACGTTGGGGAGGAGCATCATACTCTTGCCAAGGAGTATAACCTAGGTCTAGTGATCACTAAACGAAAATCAACCTCAGGCTCATATAATCAAATCGGCCTCAGGCCCACTCATAATCATAATATAATCAGCCTCAGGTTCTCATCCTACGGTGGCACATAGTTTTTGGGGTAAGAAACCGTAGTAGCTTACCCTCTTGGTGCTAAATACTACTCCCTTTAGATTACCTGTGCTCATCTCATAAAAATCTACTTTTATAAAAATCTCATGGTTCACCACGAACCCAGTAATCAAATCAATAATCTCGTATAGTAAAGTAGATTTTAAAGCTTTCGGACCATTAGGTCAATTCAATTTTCAACCATCTCAAAATACTCAAATCATAGGTGCTTATAGCACGAGAGTTCATGATTTCATAAGTCTCGAATAGGGCTTACTAACCCATAGTTCAGTTTCAAGTTAAAGCTTATCAAAAGCATTATATATAGCATATAGATTCATAAATCATGTTGAAATCTGGAAATTTCAGCAATTCATCTCAAAATCTCAATGTAGTCATATGCTTCAATATCTCAACATTTCAAATATAAGCTTCTCAAGGAGTAAATGGGGTTTATCCAGCTGTAAAAACTCAAGAAAACATGTAGAAATCATGCCATTTAACTCTCAATTCATGAGAAATATCAACATAATGCATTCAATAAATATGGGTGAAAACCCCAATTCAAACTCATGTAAAAACCCCATAACTTCAGCAAAATCATGATGTAAATAAATATTTTGGGCACAATGGTGAAAGGGTTACCCAAGTTCAAAACCCCACATACCTTGAATTTGAAGGTTTAGAAGAACTCTCACTTTTGGAACTCTACTCTTGCTCTAGAATGAGGGTTCTTGAGACCCTTCACTTGGGAACCTAGAATCTTGAATCAATTTAGAAAATCCATGTTGGATTCTTGAGATTTATGGAAGAGGTTTTTTGTATTTAGGGTTCTTGTTACGAGGATACTTGATAAAATCCTCATAGAATGCTTGCAAATAGGTTTAATCTAGTGTCTCCATGATTTTATACGCTTGGAAATAGGTCCAAGATGCCCTTTAAAATGTCTGTGCAAAATTGGAAAAATTGAACTGGAACCCGATTTTGAAGGCCTCCGCGATACGCCACTAATCGCGTTGGCTCTCTGGAAATTGACAATTGGGAAATTGACAGCCTCCGCGATGCGGAGCCATGCATTTTCCCACTGGTTGGGACCTGGGACTCCTCCGCGATGCGCTACTATCATGGAGTCCCACTGGAAATTGACAATTGCTAAATACACCCTCTCCGCGATGAGCTAGGCTCTAAAATGATGCAGGTTTTACGACGAAGTCTTAAATTGGCGATAACTTCTTACCCGAGTGTTCAATTTGGACAAATCTTATATCGATGGAAATCTTATCAGATTTCCCACATAATAAGAAGTCGAAATTAGGAAAATTCTACATGGTTAGCATGATACTCACTTAGGAAGCCACTTCTCAATTTTTTAGGGTCGGAATCACATCTCACTCAACACGCCCTAAGGCTCAAACTACGAGGGAACTTTGTAGGACCTTACAGTAGATTATCCTTCCTTTCACAAGAAACCATGTTTACACACAATACATTGTTAGCATCAACATGGCTAAAGAAAATGGAATGACAAGATCTATGATTACCTAAGGTGGTACAAAGAACAAGGTCACCTGAAGGTAAGAAAAAACAACTTAAGCACCTCACATTCCTCTTGCTTGAATAACCTTCCAAGAAAGATCCAACTTATCTATCCACATATGTGTGACAAGAAACAAGCAATAAGATTTTCTTATCAAGTGGAAACCATAGACTTTTTTTAGAACAACAAATAGATTTGCCATCTAAGTTGGGAATCCACACATTTATGAACATACAAGTCATTCCAAATGAAATCAACACCATCTTGGTAGGTTTTTAAATCAAATATCTTTAAAAAAATTTCTACCTTAGGGTAAATGTCATTATAATTCTAATGAATACTAGAAATAAGAGAGGGTAAGTATATACCTTTGGAGAAAATCCTTGATCTTGCTCTCTTACCTTCTAAATTTGTACCATGTGGGCTTCCCCCCTCCTGAGTTAATATAGAAGTTGGGAAAATATTAGTGCCAAAGATAGTGAACAACAAGGTTTTGATTTTCTGCTAAGCTCTTCTTCATGATCCCAAAGCTCCTTATCTTTACTACACATCACCAGCCTCATCATAAGGTTAAGTTTCATAACCTCTCCTTTATCGGTCCAAACATCTTCATAGGGAAATTTTATCATCAATCCATAAGGTAAACTAAAGTTCCCTTTAACTTCTACTAATTCCCCTTCACTTCCAATGTCATCATCCTTTTGAGGGTTTTCCTAACCACCATCTTATTCTTTCACCTTATCTCCAACAAAGTAAGGATCACCCTCTACTAATACGATATTATGTAGATTGGGACATTCATTAGCCTTATGACCCCAACCTTGACATTTAAAGAAAATAATGCCTCTAGAATTGGTGTTAGAAGAATGGTTACCTTCATTATTTGATGGATACCTAGGGATTGTCTTTTCAACACACTTCCTCTTATATTACTTGTTAAAATCCTTATTCTTATTTCATCCAGATAAAGTAGAAGAATTGTAACCTTTATTAAAGGACTTCTTGTCATTGTTGTTCCTTTTAACCTCAATTATCGTTTCAACAAGGTCTTTTATTCGGTAAAACTTATGGATAACTAGTTGAGAAGCAATATCATAATATAACCCTTCTTTGAATTGGGCCACACAATGATTTGGGGGTTCGATAATCTCAAGATGAAGAATAATTTTTTGGAAATCCTCATAACAGTTTTCCAAAAAGATCCTAAAGAACTTGGATATCAACTAAACCTTATGGGACTTGAGCTACACCCACATCCCCAGTTTGATAATCATCCCTAAAATACAAAATCTCAACTCAGGAGAGGCCTTCCTAGAACATTCTCTAGCTGGTCATCTCCTTATGATCGTCATCTACCTATGGGTTGACCACGAACCCAATTGTATTCTCTATTCTAGGCTTCATCTTTGAGTGCTAGATCAGCATCCCTAGCCTCTCTAGATCTATTCCTTACCATCTGCATTAGGAATAGAGTAGAACACAACTTATAATTTTTGGTATGAACAATCCACATAGTAAGAAATCAAAATAGAAAGTTTTTCATAAAGATATCTTATAGCCTACAAAAATAGACATAAATATATATGTACCAATCCATGATGCTAGGCATATTTATACACTTAACTGTCAATATACACAAGCATTTAGCTTAGTTTTGAGGATAACATGATGTGTTTAATGGAGTATAAAGTGTATATTCATGTAATTTTGTGTCAATAATCATGTTTATGTGGTTTGTATTTCAATTGAATCAATAAAAAAGTCAAAATGTCCAAGTGAAGGTTTAACGAGATAACTAGTTAAACCGACCTAAGCTATATTTATTCTTTTTTCGTTTTGATATATTTTGTGTATTGTATGGTATAATTCTTGTGATGATTTTTGGTAGGAGTTTATTGGAGATGATTTAGATGATAAATAAATTCATGCATGAGCCATAATGGGTGATAAACAAGGAGCAAGCTTGATGTGAACAATGGATTTGGAACTTCACAAATGAAGCTTATCAAGCTAGAAAATTTGAGAATTGAAGACAAAAACTAACTATAAGTGAGATATGATGCAATTAAAGTCATGTCTCAACATTAAAGATCATGTTTGGAAGGGTTTGGACCACAAAAATAGCATCTTACCGCAATTTGAATATACATAGAGTCACGGAATAAAAGAAATAAAGTTGGAATGATTTTGGTCAGCAAAAGTTGGTTGTTGTATTAGCAGCATACCACTAAGGCTTTATTTTATTAGTGTGGAATGCTAAATGCCATGATATCAAAGTGTCATAGAGATTAGGCTCCGAGATTTTAATGTGCCATGGACTTGGGTACTTTTGGGTGCAACTTGTCCTATATTATAAATAGGAAACTTACCTTCTATTCTAATTAACTTCGGATGACTTAGAATAGAAATAAATGAGGGAGGCAACAAATAGGATTTTATTTTTTATGACTTAATTTTTATATGAACTACATTAATTTTCATGATTGTAAAGTAGATTTGAGTGGCTAAAAACCATATTTTTGGTATTGGGGCTATGAAAATGATTGCTTCACATACATTAAAGTTGGTTAATGTTAATTATCATATTTGGTGGTTCTTATGTTCTTGTATTTACTGTTCTATTAATTCACAACCTTTAGAATATGTCTAGATTTCTTTTGCAAGCCCAAAATAAGTAATGTTAGATTAGATCTTGGAGCATAAGGAATGGGTTATTTTCTTTAGATGTATTAAAGATAAGATGTATGGTTAGCATAGGAATATACCTAATTTTCCCCATTTAGTTCAAATATGTGATGATGTAAATGCATTTAAATTAATTCCCATATCCCCACTCAACAATGTAGTTGTGAGGCTACTTTAGCTAGACGATTAAAGGCTCAAAAGACCATAATCATGATGTTAACCTTGTGAATCAATAACCTAGACAAATAACCTAAATAATGAGATTGTTTCTCTTCGCATGAATGTTAAAGATGCCTTGACTCTAGAGTTACAACTCTTTTAAACTTTCATGATTGTTCATTATTCTTTTTAGCCTATTTATAACTTAAACTCTCTTTTGGTCACACATTGCACTTGCTTAGCTTAAATAGTAATACTAGAATTGGATTGCTTGCTAAATGTCATGTCCCTTTGGGATCAATGGATGACTCAAAAAAGCCACTTCATTACTTGTACGACCATGTACACTTGTATATGTGGTTGGACATAATCATGTTTTTTATGTCGTTCTAGGAGGCTTAAAGAAGCTGCCTTTTAAATTGTTATTTTGTTATTTTGTTTGATAAGTTCCAACAACTTGGTCCTAGCTACTAATTTGTAGGTACAAGTTGGAGTCATAAGCATGTTGGCATGTAAGAGGGAATTGGTTGAACCATATCCTGAACCTAAGCAATGCTAGCATAAATTACGGAGAGAACAAACACTTTATTTTCTAATACCTTAAGTTCAATAAGGTAATACCATTCCTATAGTCATGGGTTATCAACAAATCACCCACAGGACAGTGCGCAAAGTGGTAATCCACTCGCAACTAATGTTAGCTCCAAGATTTGCAAATCGGTCGTAAGAGGTCGATTGGAGTATAAGTAGAACATAGCGCAATTTTTGCATAGTAATGGGAAGTTTATAGCCTTGTAATATGAGGATCCATAGGCCCATTACAGAATTTCTTGAAGATCAATAACACATTCTTTCCCATTATGGTCTCTACAGACTACGTGAGGCTCACTTTTTTCCCATTATCATTATTGGAGGAAGCAAAGAAATGGTTGAAGGAAGATCATTCAAACTTAATCATAACTTGGGATGATTTGGAAAATAAAATCCTTATCTGACTCTTTCCATTAGGAAAAGATACAAGGTTCAGGAGTGAGATCTTAAGTTTCAAGAAGAAGCTAGACAAAAATCTTTGTCATGCATATGAGAAATTTAAGTCCCTTCAAAGTTATTTCCCATATCACCAATGGATAAATTAGGTATTATCTCATACTTCTGTTGAAGGTCTTGAGCATAACACCAAAATTTTTCTAGATTCCATGATAGGTGGCAAAGATTTAGAGAAAACCTATAATGAGTTGCACACTGTCCTAAGTCAAATTAAATAAGGTAATCTAGAGTGGCAGGGTGATTTTTTCAAATGTGTGATAAAAAGCCTATAGGTAGGATAAAAATAGATCGTATCACAATATTAACTGCACAATTAGCCTCCTTTAAGAACTAGATAATGATGGAATTTAATACGTTAGGTTTGACTCAACCTTAGGCCCAGGTTAATGCAATTTAATAAGGTTAGAGTTGGGGTAAAATTTGTGATGGTACTGGTCACTCTGTATATTTATGTGGATAATAACTTAAAGTGTGTAAATTTTTATGGGCAATGCAAAAACAGGTACTCAAAACTATGGTAATGCCAATAAAAACAACTGGCTGAGTCAGCCCAACTATTCATGAGGCAATAATCACGCTCAACCTCAACAATTTTAGCAGCACTATGGCATTCAACACAACACTCTGGCCATTAATATATATGAGATATTAAACAAGAATTTTTCAAACCAAGAGCAAATGGATATAGCAATCAAAAATCAACAGTTGGCTCAAAAATATCTAAGGATACAAATGGGCTAGTTTGCTTCGGGACAAAGCACATGATGTCAAATGGGTTTGCCTATTGATACAAAAATCCAAATAAAGTGATGGAAATTACCTTGAGGATTAGTAGAGATTTAGTTGATTCACTTTAAAATAGAAATCATAAGGTGCAAGAACAATTGAGCACAACAAACAAGCCAAAAAGTAAGTTCAATCCAAAAAAGTTGATAAGAAGGGAAAATTTGAGTACCCAAATAACAAGTCGATTGAGAAATCTCAAGACAGATAATAATCATAGTTCCCTCAAAAGATGAAAAAAATTGGACGATAATTATTTTAAGAAGTTCCTTGACACATTCAATGAACATCATATTAACCTTTCTCTGTTAGATGTTTTGCACAGAATGCCTAAATACACTAAGAAGTTAAAGGAAATAGTGAAAAATAAGATGAGGTTGTGGGATATTGAGACTGTAGCACTTACAAAATAGTGCAGTTCTATGTTTATGATCAAGATGCCTAAAAAGCTCAAGAACCCTGGGAGTTTCATCCTCCCCATGAAAATTAGTGAAAGTGGTATTGTTTAAGATCTGAGTGATTTAGGGGTAAGAATCAACTTCATGCCTCATTCAGTGTATAATACTCTTAGTTAGAGGAAGCCTAGACCCTTCTCAGTTATGCTTAGATACCGAAAAAAACTAGAGTACTCCCCGAAAGAATCACAGAGAATATTCTCATCTTGCTAATTGTTTTATAAGTAGCAATTATAAAACAATTAGCAAGAATAGTGAATCTAATGTTTTATAAATACCTTGAAAAAGGTTTGGTAAGATCATGAATCTAATGTTTTATACATACCTTCTCCAAGTTTATAGGAATCTAAAGGTGAAAACCAACTCAAAAATGGTTTTAAAATAAGGTCCAAATCAAAGAAAAGATCATTTTAAAACTTTTCCGGTAAAACCCCCAAATTTCCATTTTGAAATAATGATTTAATGTGTTTTTATGATATAATTAATGAAAAATAATGGAAATAAGGTTTGGAGATTACCCAATCTCAAATGATACAGAAATCCTCAAGAATATCCCAAATTTGAAGCTCAAAGGTCCAAAAATTAAGGAAAATGTGAAATGTGGCTTTCATATTATTCAGTGAACCATACCTCGAGAATGCTTCTAGACCTTTGCATTAGAGAGGGTCAATACTGATCAGGCCACTAAATTGGCCTTCATTTCTTTAGCCAAGGCTTCATGTTGGTGAAGTTTGATGATTTAAACCTACACGTTCACGACAACCTCATAACGTTTGAGAAGAAGGACTCATCTATCTTTTGCAATCGCAGCCACCACCTTGTGATCATGATGAAGGGGAAATTCCTTCTCCACGATCATGGACATAGATACTTGTTCATGAAGAAGGACCTGACATGCACCAGATAACAACAACTTTGTTGATTTCGCATGCTTTTGAATTCTCTGAGTGGACTCTCAAAAATCATTCAAGATTTGATAAAAATTAGTTATATATGCTACTAGGATTTTTTTGATAATCTAGACTCAATGGAAATGTTAGATTTTTGAAAAAAATATTACTTTTACTAAATTTATTCCTGAGAACCCTTTTTAATATATTCCAAATAAAGGGTTGAAATAAGATATGAAGGTGCCAAAATTGAACCAACCATGCTACTAATACAAATTTGATAATTTGGATGTTTTGATGCAGATCAAATTGCCATCCAACACTCAAAATAATAAATGTTAATCAAAGTCAACTATATGGCTTCTCAAACCTCTAAACACCACAAACTTGCACAGATTATTTTCGACCACATAGGGAACTGTGACGATAATTCTCAAATCCAAAAATCAATAACGTGAAATGAATTTTTTTTAAAATGCATAAGAATGGAAATTCACACATTTAGATCATTATGTTTCATAGCTTGACTTTTCTGAAACATGACTCCTTAGATGGGGCTTCTTTTGATGTATTAAATAATTCTATGTTCTGCCTATAAATGCACTTCTCTTAAACAATCCATGGACTATTATTAATCATTATAACTTATAATATATCAGATCTTATTAGAGTATGATATATCAAACACCCAATGAAACTTCTAAATTATGTTTTCTCCACCTTTTTGGCTCTGTATTCTTTGCTTAGTTTCTTACTTTGGGCCAGGAGTATTCGTCTCTTTGTAATTTTTCATTTTGAATTGTTCCAGAATTTTCTTTGCAAACTGTATTTGGCAAATGAAAAGCTCAATAGATGAACAACAAAGTCAAAGAAGGAACATCGGCTATGAGCACGCGCTTCATCATGTCTCACAGTTTAATGATGAAAATGATGACACTAACTTTGTCAACTCAAGTGAAATAGATGATATTTTTCCTACTCGAATTCCAGCTAAACTATGTTTGACATCACTAGTGCTATAATACAATTGTTAAACTTAAAATAAATAGTCACTAGCCTCACTAATGCTAATGTGAACTTGCATTTAACATACTTTTTGGGGTTATGCAAGTCCTACAAGATGCATGGTGTGAACGAAGATGCAAAAAGGCTATGGTTGTTTCTTTTAATAGTGGTTGGTGAAGTTACTCTATGGCTAATAGAGCTACCAAGGAAAACAAAACTACCTAGAGAGAGTTGAAACCTTCTTAACATTTTTCCTACCTTTCAAAATATTATAGTTGAAAGATGAGATCTGTAAGTTTAAGTAACAACACTTGAAGGCATTATGGGACATAGTTGAGGTTTAAGAAAAAGCTACAACAAGTACCAAATCACATAATACCTAGTCATTATTTGTTTTACATCTTTTATAAATCCTTAAATTCTAATAGCAAGGTTGTAGTTGACATTGTAACAAAAGGAGAATTTATAAGACTAAATTAGGAGAAGGTTTTAATGATACTAAATAGAATGATAAAAACCAATAAAGGTTTGAATTCATGAGATTATGATATTCCCACAAGCACTTATAAAATAGGGGCATCCATAGAGCAACAAAGGATAGATCGTATGATCACTCAAGAAGTAGCTTAGATAAAAGTTAAATTGAGCATAATTTCAAAGAAACTCACAAGATTAGGGGCAAAAGAGATAAATATGTTTGATTTTTTAAGTAAAACCCACATACATGATAACTTTGATTCACATGAGATAAAATATCTAGATGATTAGGTGGTGGGTTTTTGGGCCAAAGGCCAAGGTTTTAATCAGGACACTTGGCACTTTGGTCAAGGAAATCAAGGTTGGAACTACTATAAGGACAACAACTACAATCGACCTAGGTATAGAGATAGGAGTAGAGGTAGGCACAAAGATGGTGATGGGAATAGAAAAAATGATTACAAGAATGATAAATTGGCTCATAAATTTTGCCTAGTAGCCACGATGCTGAATTGAGTAATTCTAGGGTGGTAGAGATGTTTTCTAAATTTTGAAAGGGGTATAGAAAACTGATGATATCCTTAAGGAAATTTGAGTATATAATTTGGAGATAAGTCAAAAAGTGAAGACATAATCTATTACTATTAAGAAACTTAAGTATTAGTATGGCCAAATTTTTGTAGCTTTTAAACCAATAAAAAAATGGGATACTTCCAAGCAATACTGT
Organism: Capsicum annuum; assembly: GCF_002878395.1. Lineage (NCBI taxonomy): Eukaryota > Viridiplantae > Streptophyta > Magnoliopsida > Solanales > Solanaceae > Capsicum > Capsicum annuum. The sequence continues at coordinate 149,673,290 of NC_061115.1, read as the reverse complement.
CTAAAATTCAAAGGAATAATAGTCATTGTATGGCTATGACCATGAGGAGTGGCAAGATAACTATCAATCCACCTATGATAGAAGGTGTTGACAATAAGGCCAAGCTTGATATTGAAATACTTAGGCTTAAAACCATTGAAAAACTTTATCTTTTGGTGTCACTAGGTTAGGTACGACTAGAGGCTTGGGTCGTACCCCTTGGATGCAATCCATATCCTTCTTATCCTATTCCTTCATATCTTAGGCAGTGTGGTGAGGGCCATCACTATCCTAGGTATGAGTTTCCCTCCCCTTAATCATACCTAAGGGTATGAGTCATACCTATGTGAGTCGTATAGGGTGAGGTTTTAGCTTGGAGTGGACTAATTTTATTATGAGTAGAGCATATGACTTAGGGGTGAGTCATACCCTTTGGATATGACACATAGGTGTATGGTTGTATCCTTAATAGTTTGTGTGACCTAGTATAATCATAGGGTATGAGTCAGGGTACCACTCATACCCTAGGGTATGACTACTTAAGTGAGTCTTACCCCTGGACGTATTTAATTTTTAATTTTTAACCAAGGGTCTTATGGTCATTTCCTATGTCTATAACCCTAATACCTCTCACTATGTAAGTGTGTGTAGCCTCCTAAACATCTATTTTAATAGATCAAACACCCTAAATACTCTCGCAATCTCATCGTTGAAGGATTAGAGGCTAGGGTTTCAAAGGTGATCATCAAGAGGCAAAGTGAAAACAATAATCTTGGTGATTCATCTTGTTTAAGGCATATGCCTCTTCCCCTTGTCAAATAACTCTAAACCCATGTATTTCACACTTGGATTAGTAAGTGTACATGGTAGTTTTGAAATCAAATAAAGAGGGTTTTGTTGCCTAATGATGAATAATGATGATTATTTCTTAGACTTATGTTTATACATGTTATTGATGGTAGTTTTCATATGTGAATGATTTTTTCATGTGTTCTAACATGTGGGTCTTGAGTAACCCTAGTCTTGATAATTTCTACCATGAAATTGGTCTTGGTAAGGGCATGTACACAAGGTGTTTATGAAAATACCTAAGTGAGATATCTAGTTATATAATGATGATGTTTTGAACTAGGGAAATTACCCAATATATATGAATTCTTCATAAATGGTATTGTGAATGTAAATTTAACCATGTATTGTGTAATAAATGACCTTGATGGTTTGATGAATAAGAAGGGGGTTAAAGTCCCTAACATAAAAATGAACTTGAATTGTGTGTTGAACTAAATTATGCTATAGAATTTCTAATGAAATATGAATGGATTGTAGGGGTATTGATAACCATAGTTTGAATTTTATGATAAATTGTATTAAGGAATTAGCCTATTGAAATAGTTGAGCAATGAAGGCCCCCATGAGGACCATGTGGTCATATAAGGTGTTAAAATTGGCTAAATGGGTTGAAGTCCTTATGTGTGGAATTGAATGTATGTGGATGCATGGACAAAGGGTTATAGTCCCTATTTCAACTAATGATAGTCGTAATGGATTCAGGTTAAAGTCTGTTGCCTAATAAAATTACTTGTGGTTAAAGTCCCTTGTATAATGAGATCTCATGAGGTTGAAGTGTTGCACCAAATGAATTGGGTTGGGGTAAGAATCCCCTATCTAACTTAAAATGAGGTTAGAGTCCTTGCCTAATGTGTGAGCATATGGTTAGAGTCCCTTGCTCTAATGAACGCGTGTGAGTGGTTAGAGTACCTTACTTATATGTATGTGTGTGAGTGGTTAGAGTCCCTCACTTAAATGGATGTGTATTTGGTTAGAGTCCATTACTTGATGATGAGTGAATATGGTTAAAGTCCTATGTATAATGATAAATGCTTGAATCTATAAGAGTGGAAGGTTGGACTCATCTATTGCATGTATCATGAATGAGTGCTTTCAAAGTGTTGATAAGACTTATCCCTTGGTTATCATGTGATATGTCTATATGAATGGATAATGTTATGAATGTTATTGATTATGATTTATATTTACTTGTTGATTAATTGATGATGTTATTTTATCCTTATCCTTAATTTATATGCTAGCATTCCAACTGCTAACTATCTCTGGATGATATGTCCCCCGGTAACATAGGGGCTGGGGCATCATCTTCTCTTCCTACATAGTGATTAAGTAATCAAAGTAGTTCATGCATTAACTTAGGAGTGGTGAGCTTCCTTATTTAGGAAGACATTAATTTTTGGTATCTTATCTTTAGACTTAGCTTAATTTTGACTTGGTTTGACTATTGTCGAGGGTTTGTCCAAAAATATGCATTTCTAAACTTTAGTTTGTGCAGGGGTATTATGGATGATAGTGGACTTAGGTATGTTGTTTAGTTGAAGAATCTAATAAAGTGTTTATACATGTTTACATTATGACTTTTAGCATGTGTTTCTCTATCTTATTATATAGTCAGGAGTTACCTGACCCCTGTGGTTGATATGATGATTGTATTGGCTTATCGGGAAGACCTCTAATTCATGTAGTCTTGAGGTGCCATTATGACATGGCCCAATTCAGGGTGTGTCAAGTTGGTATTAGATCCTAGGTTCATGACCAGATGGGTGTCCAAAATACCATGTATAGTAGAGTCTCTTTTATAGGTGTGAAGTACGCCACACTTATAAAAGAGGAGCTATGAGACCTTTTAGGAAATGTTTCCCTTTCTTGTGTTTCAATATCAAGATGTAGAGTCTAAGGTCTTAGATTCCTTTAATTTCTATTAGCTATCTTTCAGATCATGCCTCCAAGAAGATATGAGACTCAAGCAAACCCTTTTGAGGGCCCTACAGATAAAACTTATCCAACTTTTAGAGTTTTGACCTTGGCTAGGTCTGCGGTATTCAACTATCTTTATGGGGTTCCACCTGTCCCCACCAACCCTGATTATGAGAGTGACCCTTCTGTCCTAACACCTTAAGGGAAAGCTACTAAAGTTGAGTTTTGTCGCTCTATCAACCTCTTGACTCAATTGGTAGCTTCACAAGCAGAGCATGGTACTCCAGCTACCATTTCTTCTGAGTCCACAAGAATTGGCCAATTTATGATGTTGATCCCTCCTTTGTTCTCTGATATGAAGGTTGAGGAAGATCCTCAAGGCTTTCTTGATGAAATGGAGAAGATCTTCTAAATTATGCATGCTTCGGAGACTGAGGCTGTTGAGTTTACTTCCTACCAATTAAAAGATGTAGTGTACCAATGGTATGAGGAAAGGGAGTTGTCTAAAGGTGTTGATGCTAGTCCTGCTATATAGGAGGACTTCTCCAAGGCTTTCTTAGACCGCTTCTTTCCTCAAAAGTTGAGAGATATAAATATGGAAGAAATTGTGAACTTGAAGCAAAGAAGGATGTTCATTAAAGAGTATTCCTTGAAATTCCATCAATTATCAAGGTATGCTCGCAAAATAGTTTCTAGACTGAGGGCTAGAATGCATAAGTTTGTCTCGAGATTACCCGTCAGTTAGTCCTTGAGATCAAGATGGCCTTGTTGATCGAGAACATGGATATTTCTAGGTTGATTGTGTATTTGCAACAAGTGAAAGGAGAGAAAAAATCAAGTTAATCTTAGTGAGAAGAAAGGAAAGAAATTTAGGTCTTCGGAGCATAGTGGTAGTGATAGTGCAAGTGGCCACAGAAGAAGTGGGGGATTTCGAGTTCTTTTTTCTCAGCTATTGTTCGCTCTCCTTACCTGAAGTTTTTTGTTGATATTTGAACTTAGTTTCATGGTGGGTCTCAGGTATAGGGTTCCTAATTCAATGCTAGTGGTGCCCAGTCGGCTCCACCTCGCCCTCCTTGTAGACTCTGAGGATAGTGGTGTATTTGTATTTTTGGTGTCTCAGTCATCTCTTGTTTTGAGATAAATGAGAAGCAAGATTTGGACCCAAACTTGATGAAGACTAATAGTAATATAGGTCAACACAAAGTTGCATACTTTGTGATTGGTGTGATGGTATCTTGAGATACCAAGTTAGGCTACGTGTTCCCGACATCGATAGATTAAGCAAAAGGGTCATGGCTGAGGCTTATGAATTTTGATACGATATAGATCTCAGTTTCACCAAGATGTATCACAATCTTAGAGGGTTCTATTGGTTGAGCAATATGAAATATTATGTGGCTAGCTATATGGCCAAGTGTATAGTGTACCAACAAGTAAAAGTTGAGTAATAAGGGCCGGTGGGTTATATCAAGAAACTGTGCTGCCCGAATAGAAGTGGGAGGCAATTAATATGGATTTCATTACCGATCTCTCTAAATTTCGAAATCAATGTGATTATATTTTGGTCATTGTGGATAGAATGACCAAGTCCGCTCACTTTTTGTCCATGCATACTAATTTCTCAATGGAATATTATGCTAAATTGTATCCTGCAGAGATTGTGAAGTTTCCCAGTACTCTAGTTTCTATCATTTTGGATTGTGGTCCTCCATTTTTATCCTACTTTTAGAAGTCATTCGAAAAGGGTTTGGGTACTAGATTATGCCTTAGTACCATGGAAAGGACCATCAAAACATTGAAAGATATGTTGCGGGCTTGTATGATTGATTATAATGGTAGTTAGTATGACCACTTGCCTTTAATTGAGTTTGCCTATAATAATACTTACCACTCTAGTATTGATATGGCGCCTTTTAAGTCATTGTATGGTAGGAGATGTCGATCTCCCATTGAGTGGTACAAAGTTGGTGAGGGTAAGTTGCTTGGCCCCGATTTAGTTCACCAAGCCTTAAAGAAGGTGAGGGTAATTTGTGATATATTGAAAACCGCTCAAAGTCGCCAAAAGTCCTATGCAAATGTGAGGCATAGGGACTCATATTATAGTGTTGGCGATTGGGTATTCTTGAAAGCGTCTCCCATGACGGGAATGATGCAGTTTGGTAAAAGAAGGAAGCTTAGTCCTCAGTATGTTGTCCCTATTTTATTGTAAAGAGGATCGGCAATGTTGCCTATGAGTTGGAGTTTCCATCTAGTATGAACTCTATTCACCCAGTTTTCTATGCCTCTATGCTGCAAAATGTGTGGTGATCCTTCATTGGTTGTTCCCTTGAAGGATGTTGATATTTTGAACTCTTTGTCCTATGAGGAGATCCCAGTGAGGAACTTAGATCAACAAGTTTGCTGGTTATGAATGAAAAAGGTGGCTTCGATGAATGTCTTATAAAGGAACAAAAAGTTTGAGGAAGCTACTTGGGAAGCAAAAAAGGACATAAAGTCCAAGTACTCGCATTTGTTTCATATTCCAGAAACTTGGGATAGAGGTATGTGTTGATCTCTTTACTTTAATTTATGTTTTTGATAGACAATGATTTAAAGTCCCTAATGTGTTGAGTGATTTGTGTTGTGTAAGACCATGGGTTCAAGTCCCTAATGTTTTGAAATTATATATGTCTTGTAGTGATGGGCTTAAGTCCCTAGTACCTTGAGTTGATTCATGTCTTTGGTAAATGATGGGTTCGAGTCCCAAATCCTTTAATTGACTAAGTATCCTTGATAAGTTGATGGGTTGAAGTCCCTAAGTTGTGAAATGAGAAAGTGTTGATAAGCAAGGGTTTAAGTTCCGAAGCTTTGAAATGAGCAAGTGTTTTTATAAATAATGGGTTTGAGTCCCAAAGATGATGACGTGAATGATTGATTGAAAATGAGCATGATGTGTGTTATATCATTGTTGTGTGCTTGTTCGAATTTTTTTAAAGGATGTTTTGATATATGATAGTGTGTTAGATTGTGTTTATTGCTTGCCTGACCCTTCATTTGAGGAAGAACGATCCAAGTGGGGGAGAATTGAATCATAGACTTAGAGCCATTGAAAAACTTCATCTTTTGGTATCACTGGGTGGGAACGATGAGGGGATTGAGTCGTGCCCCTTGGATACGACCCGTATCCTTCTTCTCTTCCCTTCTAATATCTTAGGCAGTATGGTAAGGGCCACTCACTATCCTAGGTACGAGTGACCCTCCCCTCAATCATACCTAAGGGCATGAGTCATACCTAGGTGAGTTGTATGGGGTGAGGTCTTAGCTTGGAGTGGACTGATTCTATTATGAGTGTAGCATACGAGTTAGAGGTGAGTTATGCCCTTTTTATATGACACATAGGTGTATGGTTGTTTCCTTAACAATGTATGTGACCTAGGATAACCCTAGGGTACGAATCAGGGTACCACTCGTACCCTAGGTTACGACTACATAAGTAAGTCGTATGGTGAGTTGTACCCCTGGACGGGTTCAATTTTCAGATTTTACCAAAAGGCCTTGTGATCATTTCCCAAGTATAAAACCCTAAGACGTCTCACTATATAAGTGTGTGTAGCCTCCTAAACATCCATTTTGATGGATCAAACACCCTAAAAACTCTCTCAAACTCATCTTTGAAGGATTAGAGTCTAGGGTTTCAAGGGTGATCTTCAAGAGGCAAAGTGAAGTCAATATTCTTGGTGATTCATCGTGTTTAAGGCAAGTACCTCTTTCCCTTTCTAAATAACTCTAAACCCATGTATTTCATACTTGGATCATTAAGTATACATGGTGGTTATGAAATCAAATGAAGAGGGTTTTTTTTGACAATGATGAGTAATGATGATTCTTTCTTACACTTATGTTTATACATTTTAGTGATGGTAGTTTACACACGTGAATGCTTGTTGTATGTGTTCTAACATGTGGGTCTTGAGTAAACCTAGTCTTGATGATTTCTACCATGAAATTGGCCTTGGTAAAGGCATGTACACAAGGTGTTTATGAATATCTATAAGTGAGATGTCTAGTTACATGATATGATCGTTTGAACTAGGGCAATGGCCCAATATGTATGAATGCTTGATAAATGGTATTGTGAATGTAAAGTTAACCATGTATTATGTAATTGATGACCTTGATGGTTTGACGAATAAGAAGGGGGTTAAATTCCCTAACATGAAAATGAATTACTAATGAAGTATGAATGTCTTCTAAGGTCTTGAGGACCACAGTTTGAATATTATGATGAGTTGAATTAAGGCATTGGCCTATTAAAATGGTTGAGCAATGAAGTCTCCCATGAGGACCATGTGGTCTTATAAGGTGTTGAAATTAGCTAAATGGGTTAAAGTCCTTATGTGTGGAATTGAATGTATGTGGATGCATGGACAAAAGCCTAGAATCCTAATGTTGAATAATGATAGTTGTGATGGATTGAGGTTAAAATCCCTTTCCTAATGAAATTGCTTGTGGCTAATGTGCCTTGCATAATGAGATCTCATGAGGTTGAAGTGCCTCGCTAAATGAATTAGCTTTATGTTAGAGTCCTCTATCTAATATGGCATGATGTTAGAGTCCCTTGACTAATGTGTGAGCATGTGGTTAGAGTCCCTTACTCAAATGAATATGTGTGAGCGGTCAGAGTCCTTCACTTAAATAGATGCGTATGTGGTTAGATTCCCTTACTTGATGATGAGTGAATATGGTTAATGTACTATGTCAAATGAGAAATGATTGAATCTATAATTGTGGAAGGTTGGAGTCCTCTATTGCATGTATGATGAATGAGTGCTTCCAAAGTCTTGATAAGACTTGCCCCCTTAGTTAGGATGTGATATATCTATATGAATGGATAAGGTTATGAATATGATAGAATATGGTACATATTGACTTATTGATTGAATGATAATATTATTTATCCTTATCCTTGATTTAAATGCTAGTGTTCCAACTGCTAACCTCTTTGGATGCTAGGTTCCCACACGATATAGGGGCCAGAGTATCATCTTCTCTTCTTGCACAGTGATTAGGTGATCAAAGCAGTTCATGCATTGAATTGGGAGTGGTGAGCTTCCTTATTTCGGAAGACATTCATTCTTTGTCTCCTATCTTTAGACTTAGCTTTATTTTGAGTTGGTTTGGCTATTGTTGGGGGCTTGTCTCGACATATACATTTCTAAACTTTGATTTTTATAGAGGTATTATGTATGACTGTGACTTGGGTATATTGGTTAGTTGATGAATTTAATGAAGTGTTTAGACATGTTTAAGTTATGACTTGTAGCATATGTTCTATTAACTCATTATAGGGTCATTATTCACCCGACCCCTGTGGTTAATATGATGATTATGATGGGTTATAGAGGTGACCTCCGGTTCATGCGGGCTAGAGGTGCCCATACAACATGGACCGATTTTGGGGCGTGTCAGAGATGATTGATGTTGAAAAAGTTATCAAATCCAATATTCAAAGATAGATGAAAATTCATCTAACAAGACGTCTCCATTAGCTAAAGAGAAGATTGAAGGGTAAAAAAGCAAAGGAACCCGAGGGCTCACTTATTTTCAATTTCATTCGATAACCTCCTCCAAATTTTCCCTAGGGATTGAAGAAAAGATCCAAAGAAGGAAAGTGCACAAGTTTATTTGATACTGAAACAATTTTCTTCAAATATCTCTTTAGTTGAGGCACTTTAGCAAATATATGTCTATGCAAAGTTTATGACAGATCTTATGACCAAAAAAAGACTGTGAGTTTTGAGCTTGTTGATAATTTGCACCATTGTAGTGCAATAGCTTTTTGGTTGTTACTGCAAAAAAAAAAAAGATCTTTGAGCATTCACCATTCCATAGACCATTAGATTATTCAATTTTGCAAAAGATTTATATGAATTAGGTGCTTTCATTAATATGATAACACTAATAGTATGTAAATAGTTGGCTTGGGGTCACCAAATACAACTTTGATGGGACTTATTATGACAAACTGTACTGTAAAAAACCCATGGGAGTTTTGTATGATATTTTAGTAAGGGTTGAGTCTTTTATCTTTCCTAATAACTTCATCATCGTTGAATATGAATTTTATTTTGAGGGTCTCATTATCTTAGAGGAGACCATTCATCACGAGCAAATAAGAATTACTTTATATGAAAACTAATCAGTTGAATAATAAATGACTTTTGATGTTTTCCAATCCATAAAACAACCAAATGACATGTGTGTTGTCTCATCTATTTACACATTTGATGAGAAGTCAGTGATAGTTCCTATTTAGGATAGACTTGGTGTTTAGACACTAGCGACAATGGTTATTAACTTTGAAGTTGATCATACTAATGTGTATGATGAGATGGTGAGTGCACTTGCTGGTATGGGTTCCTGATCTTATGCTAAAAAAATTTATATTTGGATTTGAAGAACAGAGCAACTCCAATGGATCAAGCCTTCTATAGAGGAACCTCCTTTCTTTGAGCTGAATGCTCTCCCATACCATCTTTGCAATGCATTTTTGGGAGCCAACAACACTTTGCATTTCATTATAACATCAAATTTAGTCAAATGATAAGTTGAGGCTCTAGTATAGGATTTGGAAAAGTTCAATATGTCCATTGGATGGTCCATTACTTATATAATTAGTATTCCACATGGAACCTGAACTCATAAGAACCAACTTAAGGCAAACTATAGTCCAAATATTGATCATCAATGTATGCTTAATCCACCTATAGTCCAAATATTGATCATCAATGTATGCTTAATCCACCTATGCAAGAGGTAGTTAACAAGGAGATCTTTATGTGGTTTGATGATGCCTTTTATAGATTAGATGTTAGATTGTTTAACTAGTAGAGGATGGTATTATGTCCTTAATGGTTATTCAGGATACAATCAGATTTTTATTGTTCCTAAAACCAAGAGAAGACCGCTTTCATTTGTCCATATAAGATGTTTAATTTCATTGAAATTCCATTCAATTTATGTAATGCATTAGAAACTTTTCAGCGTTGCATGATATTTATTTTATCAAACATGGTGGAAGACACTATTGAGGGATTTATGGATGATTTTTGGGTGGTTGGTGGCTCTTTTGGAGATTGCTTAGACTATCTTGCTAGTTTTGAGATGTTTTAAGGATTGTAATTTAGTGCGTAATTGGGAAAAGTTCCATTTCATGGTAAAAAAAGGGAATAGTGCTTGGTCTCAAGATTTCAAAGAAGGGTATTGAGGTTGATAAGGCAAAGACTAAGGTGATTGAAAAATTGATTCCACTAGATTCTGTAAAAAGTATTCAAAGCCTTTAGGGGCATTATGGATTTTATGTAATACCCCAAGTTTTCATGTTCAAAACCTCTCAAAGGAATTGGCCATTAAATTAGCTTTCCAATGCTGGCATCATGGAAAAAAGTCATGGAATTTTTCCTCCAGGAGTCTGTTAGCTGCCAGTGATAACAACTCACTTGAAGACACGTAACTAGAACTTATGAGTCATTACAAGGAGTCATAGTCACAACAATAAGGGTCCCAAGTTTCAGCCTAGTGACCACGACTCCACTTCATGATTCGTAATTGGACATTACAAGTCGTTAGGAGGGACTCATAGTATCAACAATGTTCAGCCAAGAATCCTTTCCAGTGGTTACAAATCTAGCCTATGAATCTTAGTCAAGCCTTATGAGTCATTGTGTTGACCCATAGCCTGACTAGTGTATGATCCAAGGACCAAGCCTCAAACTACAACTTCACCCAATGACTCATTGTCAGTCATAATAAAGTGATTAGAGAGTAAGTCTTGGTCAGAACAAAATAAACCCAGGGTCCCAGGATCCCAAGTTATGACTCTGACCATGACTCGTAACCAGTTGCGACGTGTCATGAGGTGAGTCATAATGATTATAAGTGGGTTTTCCTACACGTTTTTCCAGGGACTTTTATGTTTGTTCCCACTCTCTTATAAGCCAAACCTATGTCACTTTGGCTTTTCAAAAGGTGGTATAAAAGACCCTAAATCACCAAAGTCATTAGTTAACCTTATTCCACCTAAAAGGGATCAAAGAAGAAATTTTCCCATTTTTGCGATACAGACTAGGGTTTATTGTGGGATATTCATCAATAGGTCCCTTCCGTCTATTGAGTCCCAAAAAACTCTCTTTATCTTCAAGTGTAAAACTTTTTTCCCTTTTAATGGAGTTCCAAGTTATCTATTAATCTAATGAATCTTCCCTCAATTACTTCGATTGTGAAGAATGAAAATATACTCCCTCTTGAGCAATTTTGTTTCCGTATGTTTGATAATGCACACGTCAATATCATGACATTTTATTAAAGTATTGAATATTATTCATGATTTTCCACACCAAGGCCAGTTCCATATATATCATGATCAATTTTCATTATTCTATGTTGGTGGATTATGTACACCCATTACCTAGATATTCATGCATGTTTTTGATTTTCAAGTCATAAGTCATTTAGATAATGATTGCATCACTATACTTAGATTATGATATTCATGTTGAGAATTTATCAATTGCAAATCATCTTAAACTCTTATAAGTATCAAAGGTAATTCAGTTGGAAGTAGGACTTAGCATCGAGCGAACATAAGGATGAAGGCTCACCCGCCAGTAGAGGACTGAGAACTTTAGTAGAAGTCCTTGATTTCTAGAACTACATAGAAAGCATAGGTTATGAGTGGCCACCAACCAGTTGAGGACAAACACTCTCTTAGGGGTTTCCTGCTAGTAGAGGACAGACATCCTAGTCCTTCAAGACACTAGCTTAATGGATCCATACAGCCAATGTTGGTACCCTTGGCAAGGTACTAACACCCTTTCATTTTGGGTTAGATGTTGGACCCTAATTAACTCAAATTGAGGTGTGTTGGATAAATATTTACTCCCACAGTTTCAATTTAGCATTCAAATTATATCAGTTTAGGTTTTCATGACTAAATGTCAATATATTAGTTATTCAATTATTCAATTATCCAGATTATTTAGTACATGTTTATGCTTGGTCTGGTATTCGATTTATATGTTCATGCATTCATGCTATGTACCTATATGTACATGAGCCAGTTCTTATCCTGAATACCATTACATTAAAAGTACTGACCGCATACTATCTTTTGTGTTATGTTGTCTTATAACATATCTTCAAATGCTCAGTTCCCAGATCATACGCAGTCCGTTCCTATATCACTCAGCTACAATATTGGTGAGTCCTCATCGGCTGAGTACTTGTTATTTTATTTATCATTGTTTTCAGTATTTTAATTCATGTTATTTTAGTAGTCAGAGTTAGTTTGGGACCTGTGCCAAATAACTCATCATGTTTAGAGGCTTTTAGATAGTCAGATAGTTAGTTATATTTTTCAGCGATATGTCTCAGACCCCTTTTGTTATGGATTTAATTATTTTATATATATTTTTAAATGACTTTTGTACATCATTTTATTATCTTTATTTCAGTATTTAAAGCTTGTTTTAGTTCATGGATTAACTTTGGGTTATTTATGTCCTTAAGTTCTATATTATAACTAAGGGGTAGTATCGGGTTATGACAAACTTGGTATCAGAACATAAGGTTTAAATTGTCCTACGGTGTCTGAAAGACATGTTAAGTACAGTCTTGTTCTTCTGTGAAGCGTGCCACACTTATGGTCAAGAGTCTATGAGAAATTTTAGGAAAGTTCCCCTTCTTTCGGTATTCATGTCGTGCGATGGATAGCAAGCTCCATTAAATTTCTCTATCTAACTTATTCTCTACCATTTACAGAAAATGCCTCCAAAAAGGGGTAACAGAATAAGAAATAGGGACCATCCCACAACACCTATCCCTGAGGACCCTATGAATAAGCAGGTCTATCATACCAAATTTAGGGCTGCCTTCATAGTGCTAGCCCAATCAATGGTCGTTTAGAATAACCAGCAGGTTATTGTCCCAGTCAACCCTGTAGCTAATATGGCAGCAACTAGAATTCGGGATTTCACTCGAATGAATCATCCAATTTTTTTTAGATCCAATTCTAAAGAGGATTCACAGGAGTATTTGGTGTGTTCAAAAGGTGTGCTAACTTAGCTACTTACAAGTTGTAAGGAGTATCTCATACTTGGGTTAAGTAGCAAAAGAAGGATAGATGTGTCAATGCAAGGACTGTAGAGTGGGATGAGTTTGCTACTACTTTCTTGGACAGGTTCTTCCAACTCGAGTTGAGGGATTCCAAGTTGTAGGAGTTCATAAATCTGAAGTAGGATAACATGAGTGTGAAGAAGTATTCACTTATGTTCACCTAGTTGGCGAGTATGCTCTGACTATGGTAGTCGACGCTAGGGCCAGAACAAGTAAATTTGTGTCAAGTGTTTCTAAAGATATAGTCAAAGAGTGTAGAACAACTATGTTGATTAAGGATATAGATCTCTCTAGGCTGATGGTTCATGCTCAGAAAATTAGGAAAGAGAAGCTTAAAGAAGAGAAAAGGCAGAATAAGAGGGCTCTAACTGGTAGCTTTAATTTTTCTCAACAGAGTTTAGAAGGTGGTAGTCGTTCCTATTTCCACCATAAATCTTTAGCTCCAGCATATATTTTTCCAGTGATTCAGTGCCTAAATTTACACAGGATAATCGTGATAGATCGCCAGACTTTAAGTACTAGGGTATGTGAATAGTGGCCACATAAATCAAATCTACAAGAGTTATAGTAAGAATCATAAGGGTAAGCGCATAGAAGGCAGTGATGAATGTTTTAGGTATAGCAAGTTAGGCCATAAAATTGGGAGTTCCCAGTGGCTACATAAAAAGGTAAAGATTTTTGTCAACAAGGTCAGGCTAATTTCTCTTCAGCTCTAGTAGGTCGCCCGACTCAGCAGAGCGCTACCTTCAATGCCACTAATGGGCAACGTCAAAATCATCTCTATGCCCTTCAGACTCATCAGGATTGGGAATGTTCTTTTGATATGGTTACTAGTATATTACAAGTCTTCTATCTTCATGTTTATGCAATATTAGACCCCGGAGCTTTACTTTCTTTGGTAACTCCTTATATAGTGGAATACTTTAGCGTCAGTCCCAAAATTCTCCTAGAACCCTTCTTAGTGTCTACTCCAGTAGGTATTTCCATTATAGCTGGATTGGTATAAAGAGATTACCCAATCACAGTGACCCATAAAGTTTCCTCAGTAGACCTTGTTGAATTAGAGATGACTAATTTTGATGTCATTCTTGGCATGTATTGGCTCCACTGTTGCAACGCCTCAGTTAAATGTAGAAATAGAATCATTTAGTTCCAATTCCCTAATGATCTAGTCATGGAATAGAGGGATAGTATCTCAGTGCCTATAGGTCAATTCATCTCTTAAATTATGGCAAAAAAGATGATATCGAAAGGTTGTATCTATCATCTTGTCTGACTTAAGGACTCAAGTTCCAAAACTCCAAGTCTTGAGTTAGTTCCAATGGTAAATGATCTACCTGGAGTTCCTCCTGAAAGTGAAATTGACTTCAGAATAGATCTCATTCTAGATACCTAGCCTATTTCGATCCCATCTTACAAAATGGATCTTGCTGAGCTTGAGGAATGGAAAGAACAGTTAAAAGATCTTCTATATAAGGGTTTCATTAGGCCCAGTATTTCTCCGTAGGGTTCCCCAGTCCTCTTCATGCACAAAAAAGATGATTCTCTTAGAATGTGCATTGACTACTGTTAGTTGAACAAAGTCACAATCAGGAATAAGTATCCTCTCCTTAGGATTGATGACTTGTTCGACCAACTTTAGGGTGCATATTATTTCTCTAAGATAGAACTCAGTTCCGACTATCATCAACTTAAAGTCAGAAAATCTGACATTCTAAACACACCCTTCAAAACTTAGTATTATCATTTTAAATTTGTAGATATGTCTTTTAGACTAACAAATACTCCTGTAGCTTTCATGGACTTGATAAATAGAGAGTTCAAGTAGCACCTAGACCTTTTTATCATAGTATCTATAGATGACATCCTTGTCTATTTCTATAGTGAAAATGATTATGCAGACTATTTGAGGATTATCTTGCAGACCCTTAAATATCAATAGTTATTCACCATGTTGAACAAGTGTGAATTCTATTTGAAATCAGTAGCTTTCCTCATTCACCTCATTTTTGGATATGTCATTAGAGTTGATCCTCAAAAGATTGAATCAGTAAGAAACTAGCCTAGACCTATCTCTCTATCTTATATTAGGAGTTTCTTAAGCTTAGCTGGTTACTATAGATTATTTGTTAAAGGATTTGCTTCTATTTCCTCTCCCATGTCCAGACTAACTCATAAGAAAGTCAAATTTTAGAGGTCATATTCTTGCAAGAAGTGTTTTCAAAAGTTAAAGACTCGACTCACTTTCGCTTCAGTATTGACCTTACTTGATAGATCAGATAAGTTTGTAATTTATTATGATGCTTCAAGGGTTGGTCTTGGGTGTGTGTTGATGCAGCGAGGTAAGTTCATAGCCTATTCCTCTAAACAGCTTAATACCTATAAAAATAATTACCCGACTCATGATCTTGAGATGGGAGAGGTAGTCTTTGCCTTAAAGATTTAAAGGCATTACATTTATAGGGCTCATGCTGATGTGTTTACTGATCACAAGAGTTTATAGTATATGTTCACACAAAAATACCTAAATCTTCATCAGAAAAGGTGGCTTGAATAGTTGAAAGACTATGATATAAGTGTGTTATATCAACTGAGTAAGGCCAATGTTGTGGCTGATGGCCTTAGCAAGTTGTCTTTGGGAAATGTTACCCAGAGACGGATAAGATTGAGTTAGTAAAGTTCATTGGATTTTGTTGGCTGATTAAGTCAAAGGTAGTATTTGGGTTCAGAATGGTTCTAAATCTTCTTTTGTTTCTGAGGTAAAGGAAAAGAAAGACCGAGATCCTATTCTAGTAAAGTTAAAAGAGATCGTTTGAGGTTAAAAATCTAAGGTTTTCTCCCAAGTAGGAT
Organism: Capsicum annuum; assembly: GCF_002878395.1. Classification (NCBI taxonomy): domain Eukaryota; kingdom Viridiplantae; phylum Streptophyta; class Magnoliopsida; order Solanales; family Solanaceae; genus Capsicum; species Capsicum annuum. Next base: position 149,657,540 of record NC_061115.1, on the reverse strand, counting down.
ATGATGTGCTTCATTGTTAGGTCATGTTGTGTGTTTTGAATGTAGAATGTTTGAGGCAACAAATATTAGTAGAAGTACATGGTTCACGATATTTAATTCATCAGGGAGCCACTATGATATACCACAATTTACAGGAAGTCTATTAGTTGATAGTATGAATAAAGATATTACAGATATCGTGGATAAATGCCTAAGTTATCAGGAAGTTAAGGTTACTCACCAGAAGCCTAGTGGTACACTTTAGGAGTTTAACATCCCCACTTAGAAGTAGGAAGTGGTGAATATAATTTTGTTACAAGATTACCTCGTATGCATCGTCGGCATGATTCTATTTGGGTCATTGTGGACAGAATGACCAAGTCAGCCCACTTCTTGCCATTTTATACTCTATATATTCAGTCAAGAATTAGGCTAGACTCTATCCAAGAGAGTTGGTAAGGTTTCATGGGGACTTGTTGACTATCACTTTAGATAGAGGTACCCAGTTTACCTCTTATTTTTTGAAGGCTATGCAGAAGGGTCTCGGTATCAAAGTTCATCTGAGTACAACTTTTCACCCACAAATAAATGGCTAGGAAAATAGGACCATTTAGACCTTAGAGGATATGTTGAGGGATTATTTTATTGATTTCAAGGATAGTTGGGATGATCACTTACCTTTGATTGTATTTGCCTACAATAATAGCTATCACTCTAGTATTTAGATGGCTCCATTTGAGGCTCTCTATGGTAGGAGGTGTAGATCTCCTATTGGTTTGTTTAAAGTTGGTGAAGCTACTTTGATAGGGACAGATTTATATATTAGGCAATGGAGAAAGTTTAGCTGATTCAGGAAAGGCTGAAGATAACCCAAAGTCATCAGAAATCCTACGTAGATGTGAAGAGAAGAGAGCTTGAATTTGATGTTGGTGATATTTTATTTCTGGAAATTTCACCCATGAAAAGGGTGAAAAGATTTGGAAAAAAGGAAAGCTTAGTCCCCTCTATATTGTTCCATATAGAATTTTAAGCCATTTTAGAAAGGTAGCCTATGAGTTAGAGTTGTCTGTAGAGTTAACATCAGGGCATTCAGTGTTCCATGTCTCTTTGCTATAGAAATACAATGATTATCCTGCTTTAGTCATTCCAATTAAGAGTGTGAGTATGGAAGATAGGCATACTATGAGGAAGTCCTAGTTGAAATCCTTGACCGCCAGATTCATAGGCTGAAGAACAAAAAATTCACCCTAGTAAAAGTTTTGTAGAGGAATCAGTTTGGTGAGGAAGATACTTGGGGAGCAGAAGTCGATATGAGAACAAAGTATCCCTATCTCTTCTTTATGAATTTAAATTCATCTTGAGGTAATGATTTCCTTAAAATAATCCTCTTATTTTTTATCGCAGTTATTCAGCCATCCTAATGTCGTAGCATGCTTTCTTGAATTTAGTTCAACCCATGCATCATGTTTCAGATTTAGATAGTTCTTTATGGTTTAGCTCATAAGTGTTCAACACATGGTCTCAGTTTTTTTGAGTACCCCATCTCAGACTATTTTATTTGAGGATGAATGATCCTAAGGGAGAGATATTTTAATATCCCGAGTTTTCATGTTCTAAACTCTCAAAGGGATTGTCTATTTAATTAGCTTTCCAATGCCACAAGTATTGTCTCAATCCGGCATCATTAGCCAACCTAGTGTCCAATACTGCTGCAACTAGAATATGGGACTTCACCCAGATGAATCCTCCTTTCTTTATGGGATCTATTTCAGAAGAGAATCCACAGGAGTTCCTCGATCAAGTTCAGAAAGTCACAAATATCATGAGAGTAACTTTCAGTGAGAGTGTTGAATAATCCACCTATTAGCTACAAGATGTAGCCTATACATAGTTTAATTAGTGGAAGGCAGATAGGGGTACAGATGCAAAGCCCATAGAGTGGGAAGAATTTGCTATTGCCTTCTTAGATAGATTCTTTCCCTTAGAGCTGAGAGAAGACAAAGTGTTAGAGTTCATCAATCTCAAACAAGGTAGTATAAGCGTAAAAGAGTATTTCCTTAAGTTTACTCAGTTAGCCAGGTATGCTCCCCATGAAGTGGCAGACAATAGGTCCAGAATGAGCAAGTTCATATCTGGGGTGTCAGATAGTATGGTTAAGGATTGTAGAACAACAATATTGATTAAAGAGATGGACATATCTAGGCTTATGGTCCATGCTCAATAGATTGAGGAGCAGAAGATTAAGAAGAAAGAAAGAGAGAATAAGTGGGCTAGAAAAGGTAGCTTTAATTTAAGTAAGCCTAAGTCAGAAGGCGGTAACCATTCCCAATTGTATCCAAAGTTTTCAGTCCCAGCTCCATCCTCAGCCAGTGTACTGATGACCCAGGATAGCATAAACAATGGTCATACTAATTTATTTTGTAAAGAGTATGGTAAAAATCATAAAGGTGTGTGCAGAGCTGGCAGTGATATTTGTTTTGGGTGTGGCAAGCCAGGACACAGATTCAGAGATTGTCCTCAGTCAAGTTCTCAGGGACAGTATAGTCGTCCTTCATTTCAGTCAGGTTGACCAAATAACCAAGGTGTCATTCCACTGCCACTAGTGAGCAATGCCTAAATAGGTTTTACGTACTTCAGTCCGAACAAGATCATAAAAGTTTGCTTGATGTGGTCACTGGTATGTAATAGATCTCCTATTTACATATTTAAGCCTCAGTTTCAGATCCTAGATATTCATTCACTATTTAATTCGTAGATTACTCATGCATCGTGTCATACTTTTCCTTAGTATCTCAGTCAAGTAAGCATTCTTGAGGGACATAGCATCACAAGGGGGAGATGCACTATAATCCCCGAGCTATCATGACCTAAACCTTCTACCAGTTGAAGTAATAGGTCCTTATAGTTGACCCTCAAGTCCCAATCTCAGCCGTATGACCAGCTCCCTTTCATGACATGTATCCAAGGAATCAATTCTCGTATCCAAAAACTAGTAGTTCAACTTGTCAGTCCTCTAGGGCCCAAATAACTTAATTTTCTCCCATGAACTATTTGTGTTAATGGATTAGTTCGATCCAAAACTTTAGATAATGGGTGTAAACCAAAAAAGGATTCATAAGTAGTTGTTAATAGAGTTGGGGTTATCAAATTTTGAGGAGTTCACATATCATGATTCAGACTTAGTCATGTCCCCATGTACCTATTCATGCATATTCAGTCATGTATTCGTCAATCCGTTCAGACATTTACTCATGCATCAGGCATGCATGTTCAGAATGTAAGTTCAGTCTATCAGATCAGTCACGTAATCATGCTTTAGTTTTACATTTCTAGATCAGTATATAAACTCAGTCTTTCCGTAATCTCTTCACTTAACTATCCATATTCGAGGATGAATATTCCAAAGGGAGAGATATTATAATACCCCATATTTCCCTAGAATAGATTAACCCTCAGTACATGGGTTATCCCAAATAAAATTTTTGAAAACTTAGCAATTTTTAGATTTGAGTCTTCCATTGTGTAGGAAATTAAATTAGCTTTCTAATGATATAAAAATTGCCTAAATCCGATAACCGGGTAAGAAGTTATGGAGATTTTAAGTTTCAATCTTTAAACATCGTCATTCAGGCCAGTAGCGCATCGCAGAGTGTGTTAAAAGAGCAATTATCAATTTTCAGTGTACCAATGTGATTCCACCACGTTATGGTACACTTTCAGTTACAAACAAACTGACAACGTGATACCACCATGTCGCATCACCATACAATTTCTCAGTCATCATTTTCCAGTGGTCGAGAGCGATAGTGGCGCGTGGCGCCAACAGTCCAGATCGGGAAAATTTCTCAAATAATTAAAGTTTTTTCCAGGGTTAAAATAGTCTTTTTTCATGACTTTATTCCACCCAAATGTTGGATTTAAGCTCTAAAAACATGCAAAACCCTTTATTTTTTACTTTTCACCAAAATCAAAAGATAAATCCCTCTCAAGAAAACAAATCCTAGCTCTCAAGAATCAAGGTCAATCCCAAGAATTTCTCCAAGAACTCAAGAAATTAAGGTATGTTAGATGTTCATCCATGGATCCTTACAATCCATGGATCTCAAGAATCATTTTTCTAAATACAAGATTTAGGATTAATGATTTCCATGTTTGAATTAGATTGAATTCATGTTCATGATGTTGTTTGAGTTTTAATCCATGATTTAGATCACAAGTTCCAAGAATTTATTCTAGTATGTGATGGATGAATTACATGATATTCATGATAAACCGTTCAATTTGCAAATTGATATTTGTAACCATGTTAACCCTAAGTGTTTATGATTTAATAAACCAAGTATGCTTCTTATGTGTTTGATAAATTATCTATGAGAATAATATAATGTCATTATAGCATGCTAACATGTATTTCTCATTCATGTAAGAGTTAATGCATTACAAGTGTTTGATGGAATGTCTATATGAATAAATTATGACTAAGTGAACATTGTTATGTTATTCAAGATTATGATTTTCTTTACTTTTTGTGTTATCGAGTCCTCGGGATATTTAATACTTAACAACTTAGTTTTTTATTTTGAGCCAGTGTCTGTTACAAAATAGTACCAGTCATGTCATGAGCAGTAGTACTCTTAATCCATTATAAAGCTCAGTAGAATTCAGTTAGTTACAGAACTTAGGAAAACTCAGTAATCTTAGTGAATTTAGTCGATTATAACAGTTCAGTGTCTTTCAGTTGGGAGTAGGATTCAGCACCAAGTGAACCCAAGGATAGGGGCTCACCTACCAGCAGAGGGTGTGATACTTAGAAGTAATCCTTATGTTCCAGAACTACATATCCAGTGTAGGTTGAGACATTAAACCTACTAGTTGAGGGTTGATGAGGTGCTCTACTTGCCAATGAAGGGTTCCACCATTCTCGATTAGGGAACCTACCAGTAGAGGGTTACTCTTCAGCTTGTTATTAACCGTGGCAAGGTACTGACACCCTTCCAATTAGGTTTATAGATTGGACCCTATCTCAGTTATCTTATCTTATTTGGGGTATGTCGGTTAGATGATTACCGCCCACAGTTTCAGTTTTGATCTCAGCCTTCAGAATAGAAATCAGTTAAGTTCTATAGAATCAAATATGTTAGATACAGTCACTCAGTTAAAAAGTAATTTATATTATCAGTGATCCTATATTATCAATATATTCAGTTATCAGTTATCAAATTCAGTTCTAGTATACTCAGTCACATTAGGCATAGTATGTTCAGTAGTTACAGATTCTCCATATATGTTAATCCAGCTCTTGCATATCAGTCAATTAGATATTGTTCATGCATATGAACCCATGCATTCAGCCTTACCTCATTTAGCATACCAGTACCTGCCCACGTACTAATCGCATACCCATTTTTTGTGCTATGATGTTTCATATCATAGGTTCGAACGCTAAGGTTCCTGACCACACTTAGCTAAATTCAGCCAGTAGTAGCAGATTTAATAGTGAGTCCTCATCTATCGAGGATATGCTATTATTTTAGTAGATAGAGTTATTTGGGGGATTATCCCATCAACTCCACTTTTAGAAAAATTTAGTTTAAGATTTTTCACACTAGATTTTCAGACAACATTCAGTTTTGCAGATGTTTTATTTTATCAGTATCTTAGATGTTTTGAACCTTATGGCATTTCATCCCATTATTCCATATTTATTTCATTATTATTATTCAGTGCTCATAGTAGATATCATTCATGGGTTAGCTTGTGGTCCTTTGGGGTTGTAATCATTGTGTGACGACTAAGGGGTAGTCCTGGATCATTACAAACATGGTATCAGAGCCAAAGGTTCAGTAGAGTCCTAGGGAGTCTGAAAAGCCACATCGCGTAGAGTCTTGTGCATGGGTGTGTAGCACGCCACACTTATGGACAGAAGGCTATGAGATATTTTAGGAAACATTTCCCTTTTTTCAGTATTCATGTCATGCGAGTGAGCATAAGCCCAAGTTAATCTCTTAGTATAATTTGCTTATTCCTTTTATTTATAGAGTATGCCTCCCAAAAGGACTAACCAAAGAAGAACTGGAAACCAGTCACTCCATTTAGGCAGATCCTCTGGACAAATATGTCTCTCACATAGAATTTAGAGCTGCGTTTACTACTCTAGCCAATTCAGTAGCAGCTTAGAATAAATGGACAGCTACTGTTTCAGCCAACCCATTAGCCAATATTACTGTAACCAGAATTTAGGACTTCCCTGGATGAATCCTTCTTCCGTTATGGGATCTAAGTCCGAAGAGGATCCACAGGAGTTCCTCGATCAGGTTTAAAAAGTCACAAATATCATGGGACTGACTTCCAGTGAGAGTGCTGAGTTAGTCACCTATCAGCTATAGGATATAGCCCATATATGGTGTAAGTAGTGGAGGGTAGATAGGGGTACAGATACACAACCCATAAGGTGAGAAGAGTTTACTACTGCCTTCCTTGATAGATTCTTTTCCTTAGAGCTGAGAGAAGCCAAAGTGTTAGAGTTCATCAATCTCAGATAAGGTAGTATGAGCGCAAAAGATTATTCCCTCAAGTTTACTCAGTTAGCTAGGTATGATCCCCATGTACTTACAGATAATAGGTCCACAATGAGCAAGTTCATATCTGGGGTGTCAAATAGTGTGGTTAAGAAGTGCAGAACAACAATGTTGATTAAATATATGGACATATCTAGTCTTATTTTTCTTTCTCAACAAATTGATGAGCAGAAGCTTAAGAAGAAGGAGAGAGAGAGAGAATAAGAGGGCTAGAACAGGTAGCTTTAATTTCAGTTAGCCTAAGGCAAAAGGCAGTAACCATTCCCAATTTTATCCAAAGACTTTAGTCCCAGCTCTGTCTTTAGCCAGTGTACCAATGACCCAGGATAGCGTAAGCAATGGTCATACTAATCTATTTTGCAGAGTGTGGTAAGAATCATAAGGGTGTGTGCAGAGCTGGCAGTGATGCTCATTTCAGGTGTGGCAAGCCTGGCCATAGAGTCAAAGATTATTCTTAGTCAGGTTCTCAGGGATAGTATAGTCATCCTTCAGCTCAATCAGATCGCCCGAATAAACAAGGTGCCGCTTCTAGTGCCACCAGTGGGAAACCCCTAAACAGGTTTTATGCACTTCCGTTTAGACAAGATTAGGAAAGTTCTCCTAATGTAGTTACTAGTATATTATAGATCTCCTATTTACATATTTATGCCTCAGTTTTAGATCCCAGGTATTAAGTCATGATTTAGTTCGTAGGTGCCCCGTGCATCGTCTCATACTTTTTCTTAGTATCTTAGTTAAGTCAGCATTCTTAAGGGACATAGCATCCCAAGGGGGAGATGCACTATAATCCTCAAGCTAAATTGACCTAAACCTTCCATTTACTCTTTACGTAGCAAATCCAGTTGAAATAATGAGTTCTTATAGTTGACCCTCAAGTCCCAATCTCAATTGTATAACCATCCCCCTATCATGACACGTATCCAAGGAATCGGTTTAGTTCATTTATTATGATTCAGACTTACTCATGTCTCCATGTTCTCGTTCATGTATATTCAGTCACGTATTCATTAATCTGTTCAGACATGTACTCATGCATCAAACATGATGATAAGAATGTAAGTTTAGTCAATCAGACCATTCATGTAATCATGCTTCAGTTGTGTATTTCTAGTTTAGTACGTAAACTCAGTCTGTCTATACTCTCTCAGCTTAATAAGACACATTTGAGGATGAATGTTCCCAAAGAGGAGATATAACAATAACCCATATTTCCCTAGCCTAAATTAACCTTCAGTACCTGGGTTATCCTAAATAAATATTTTGGAATAATTTGTAATTTTCATATTTGAGCCAGCCATTGCGTAGGAAATTCAATTATCTTTCCAACGATATAAAATTTGCCTAAATCTAACAACAAGGTAAGAAGTTATGACAATGTTAAGTTTCAGTCGTTAAACATCGTCATTCAGGCCAGTAGTGCATCGCAGAGTGTGTTAAAATAGCAATTATCAATTTCTAGTGAAACAACGCGATTCCACCACGTCGTGCTACACTTTCAGTTAGCAATCAAACTGGCAACATTATACCACCGCGTCACACCACCAAGCAATTTTCTAGTCATCATTTTCTAGTGGCCTAGCGCGAAAGCAGCGTGTCACGCCAGGGGTCCACATTAGGAAAATTTCTCAAAAAATTAAAGTTGCACCAAGAGTTAAAATAGTCTTTTCCCATAATTTTATTCCACCCAGATGTGGGATTTAAGCTCTAAAAATGTGTAAAACCCTTAGGTATTCACTTTTCCTCAAAATCAAAAGATAATTGTCTCTCAAGAAAGACAACCCTAGCTCTCAAGAATCAAGGTCAATCCGAAGAATTTCTCCAAGAACTCATGAAATTAAGGTATGTAAAACGTTCATCCATTGATCCTTACCTTCCATGAAGCTCAAGAATCTTTTTTCAAAATACAAGATTTATGATTTATGATTTCAATATTTGGATTATATTGAATTCATGTTCATTATATTGTTTGAGCTTTAATCCATGATTTAGATCACAAGTTCCAAGAATTGATTCTAGTATGTGTTGAATTCTATGATATTCATGATAAACCTTCAATTTTCAAGTTGTTTGTTGTAACCATGTTAACCCTAAGTGTTTATGATTTAATGAACCAAGTATGCTTCTTATGTGTTTGATAAATTGTCTATGAGAATGAAATAATGACATTATAGCAGGCTAACATGTATTCCCCATTCATGTACAAGTTAATGCATTACAAGTGTTTGATGGAATGTCTCTATGAATGAATTATGACCAAGTGAACATTGTTATTTTATTCAAGATTATGCTTTTCTTTACTTTTCATGTTATCGAGTCTTGAGGGTATTTAATACCCGATAACTTAGCTATTTATTTAGAGCCTATGTTAGTTACAGAATAGTATCAGTCATGCTACATTAATTAGTACTCTCAGTACGTTACAAAACTCAGTAGAATTCAATCAGTTACAAAACTTAGGAAAACTTAGTAATCTCAGTGAATTTAGTCTCGTTTAGTCCAGTATAACAGTTCAGTGTCTTTCAGTTGGGAGTAGGATTAATCACCGAGTGAACATAAGGATGGGGGCTCACCTACCAGTAGAGGGTGTGATCCTTTGAAGCAATCATTGTATTCCAGAACTACGTACCCATGTAGGTTAAGACATCAAACCTGCCAGTTGACGGCTGATAAGGTGCTCTACCTGTCAGTAGAGGGCACAACAGTTCTCATTTAAGGAACCTTCCAGTAGAGGGTTACTCTTCAGCTTGTCATTACTCGTGGCACGGTACTGATACCCTTATAATTGGGTTTATAGATTGGACCCCACCTCAGTTTTCTTATCTTATTTTGGGTATGTTGGTTAGATGATTACCTCCCACAGTTTTCAATTTAAGCCTCAGTTTTCAGAATATAACTCAATTCAGTTCTACAGAATCATAATTGTCATATACAGTCACTTAGCTATTAGTAATTTATATTATCAATATATACAGTTATCAGTTATCAGATTTAGTTCCAGTATACTCAGTTACAGTAGGCACAATACATTCAGTAGTTACAGATCCTCCATGTATGCTAATCCAGCTCTTGCATATCATTTAGTTAGTTATTGTTGGATGTATATCTCAGGTTTATGAACTTAATGGGCTAAACTGAATGTAAATGGGGGGTTTGTAGTAACAGTATGTAACTTTTGTTGTAAATAGTCAAAAACGAACACTAGAGTTTTGTTTCCCCAGGCTTCTCGAATTGTAGGTTTATCGTGCTTTGCTAAACCAACCCAGTACTTTGTATGAAAAACCTAATAAGTTATGCATCCTCAACTGTCTTGTGGACTCGTTGACAGATTTTATCCTTTACCTTTTGAGTCTCAAGATGTCACATTACTAACCCTTATCCTTGATTCCAGTTAACTATTACCTTTTGAATCTCAAATTATTATATGACAGTTAACCATCTTACATAGATAATACTGTTTAGCCTAGATCCACAGTTAATCTTCAAAATACTATTGTAATTATGTTTTCCAAGTCACTACTTCTCTTGTGGAGTAAGTAGCAATAATCTAGGTGGGATCCTAATATTTGTAATTGCTAGAATATCTATCAAACTAAAGATAATACAATGCTTGCATAAGTACTAGTTCAGAACAACTTTGTTGTTTCCCTACTTCATTAATATGTCAGAGTTTCCACAACCCTAGCTAAGGGTTTTAGCTGCTCATTCTTGGGAAACGATCAACTAAATTCATGATTGAAGCAATTAAATAATATCACAAGAATAATTGAATAAAATTCAAAGTCTGAAACTGAATTATCAACCAAAACCAATACAAAAGTAATCCTAAGATTAAATTCAAATCTTGGAATCAAAATATAAGTTTTAAGTTTTAAGAGTGCATAACCTAACTACAAAATGTCAAATGGGTATATAGTATATAGGGAAACCCTAAAAATTAAATCCAAAATGAAAAAGTATTTGAGGTCGGTGGCCACTTAGTTAGAGGATTTAGGTAAGTGCTATAAATCAAAGTACAGATCCTGCAGCTCTTTGGACTTTTGATCTGTGTACATACCTGGATCACATATGGATCCTATGTACCATAT